>NW_027509208.1:11390000-11625000 GCF_051911475.1 Siphateles boraxobius
TTGTTTAAACTCAGTCTTTCTGTCTGTCTGGTCAAGAGGCTGGACACTGGTACCTTCGCTATGTAAAATTAGACTGTGTAAAATTAGTAGGGCCTACCACATTGACAGGGGTTTTACATTGTAATAAAGGCAAGATTCTAATTTTGTTATAATTTGTATCATTACACTAGTAAAAGTAAAAAAAACAACAACAAAAACCACATTGAGACAGAGATAAACCAAACTTCTGGTTGCCACGGAAACACTGATGCACCTTGTGATCTCCGTGGCTCTGGCACTTGTCATAATGACTTTTACATGAAAACGGAGGTGACCGGTGCTTCTCACGGTGGTGATTATTATTAGTCTACGGAAAGTCAAAATGCCGCCACACCTCCGATTTGAATGAGTCAACATCTACGCTTGCCGTCGCCATGTGTTTGACGGCGCGAGCACACCAGTCTATGACACACACTGGCGCGGCGCGAGCGGAGCAAACCGAGCTTTTTCAGTTCATTCCTGTGGAAGCTGAGTGCTCACACAACCTCAAGTTCTATGAACGAAGTGAAAACACTCGCTAGCTTCGTGCCAGTGTGTGCTCGCTGCTATTGTGCCTGTAAAGCGAGGTTCACAACTTCACAGTAACGTTAGGCTATTCAGTAAATGCGCCCTGCTGTTTAAAACGTGTATCGCGATTCGTTTAACATTTCAACCGACTTGAATCGTCACACAATTTTATCGATTTTCAACCTGTTGCGAGTGAATCGTTACATCCCTAACAATATTCAATTCAATGTATTTGTATAGCGCTTTTTATGATACATGATCATTTACCACTCTGACCTCATCTCTCCCTTTCTATCAGTTGACAATTTCTGTTCAAAACAAATGTTTTTTTTTCCATCTTGTATTGCTGGAACCAAGCATAAAAAGTCACTTATAATCAATAAAGCTCTCTACAATATTATGCGCTTGTGGTTTACAGGTCAAAGATGATTTTTAAAGGGGTCCTATAATTCCCTTTACGCAAGATGCAAAATAAGTCTCTGATGTCCCCAGAGTGTGCATCTGTAGTTTTAGCTCAAAATACCCCACAATTCTTTTTTTATAGCACTTTAAAATTGTCAATTTTTGAGAGTGAGCAAAAATGCGCCATTTTTGTGTGTCCCTTTAAATGCAAATGAGCTGCTGCTCCCGGCAAAGAGGGCGGAGCTTCAAGAGCTCATGTGTGTTAGCAGCTCCGATTACCTCACAAAGACACACAATGAACATGTCAGAAACTATTAAGCCTTTTATGTTTACACTGGAGTGGGACAAAGATGGAGAGACTCACGAAGAAGTGACAACATGTAGAACAATAGGACATTTCTGAATGGTTAGTTCATTAATTTATGTAGCTGATGTGCAGTTAACTGATTAGCAAATATTGTGTCATGATAATCTATAAATTGTTCTCGGGGGGCGGGGTTTATGTAAATTTTAGGGTTAGTGATGTCACTAACCCGTAGAAGAAGCTTGTAGTCCTTACCAGTCGTTTGTTGTAGTCCTTAAAAAGCGATTTCTGTAAAAGAAAATATCTAACTTTGCTTTGAACTTTGAGCGTCGTAACTTTGCAGATGTTGTTTATGCTCAAACAGCAAAACTAAAGTTAAAAAAGTCAACCACCCCTTTAAAATAAGTATATATATCTGTGCACCGCCACAGACACAACGCTCTAGACGGAGCTTTAAATATAAGCACATATTCAGTCCACACACTCACATTAAAAGCACACATAATTATCTGTGCAATGTGCTAGTGAGCAGTTTAGAATGGATGCTTTAAGCGTACTGACATTACAACTGATTAAATGTAGAGGAGCTTTCACAAGAGCTTCCTGGTTGACTAGACTCAGCTTAACTCACAAGCAGAAGTGTATGATCACAGCACTGCTATGTTCACAACCCCCCAAAATTGGCTTACTCAAACTAAAATAGGTACAGTTCATGAAGCCTTACGACTACAAGCATATTTGTGGTGTTATTTTAAAGAATACTCTAGGCAGTGAAATATTTTTATGACATAACGTATGTAAATGGCCTTGTTGCTTGTTCTAGAAAACCAAGGCTAAGTCAATCGCCCTCAGTCTAGAGCTCCATCCAAAATCTTGCCTCATGGGAGGAACTTGTTAATGATCTCAAGGCAGTTGGGACCACAGTCACCATTGGTAACGCACTACGCCGCAATGGATTGAAATCCTGCAGCACCCACAAGTTCCCTTGCTCAACAAGGCACATCTTCAAGCCCATCTGAAGTTTGCCAATAAACATCTAATGATTCAGAGAAGGCTTGGGAGAAAGTGCTGTGGTCAGATGAGACCAAAATCGAGCTCTTTTGCATCAACTCAACTTGCTGTGTTTGGAGGAAGAGAAATGCTGACTATGACTCCAAGAACAATATCCTTAAAGTCAAGCACGGAGGTGGACACATTATGCTCTGGGGCTGTTTCTCTGGTAAGGGTACAGGATGACTTTACCGTATTGAGGGGCCGATGGACGGGACCATGTACTGTCAAATCTTGTATGAGAACCTTCTTCCCTCAGCAAGAACACTGAAGATGAGTCGTGGATGGGTCTTCCAGCATGACAATGACCCAAAACATACCGCCAAGGCAACAAAGGAGTGGCTCAAGAAGAATCACATTAAGGTCTTGGAGTGGCCTAGCCAATCTCCAGACCTTAAAGTGGCACTATGCAGTTTTGGCAGTTTCTTCGCTGTATTCTCGCTTTTTGCTCACAGTTGTCTCTATAAAGGCCCCCCTACAGAGTCATATAACCATCCCAATGACTCTGAAGCAGTTGAGTTAAGCTAAAAAAAACTGCATAGTGCTGCTTTAAACTTATAGAAAATCTGTGGAGGGAGCTGAAACTTTGAGTTGCCTAACGACCAAGAAACCGTTGCCAAGAAACCTTAAGGATTTAGAGAGGATCTGTAAAGAGGAGTGGACCAAAATCCCTCCTGAGATGTGTGCAAACCTGGTGACCAACTGCAAGAAACGTCTTAACTCTGTGCTGGGCAACAAAACTTTCTCCACCAAGTACTAAGGCATGTTTTGCTTGGGGATCAAATACTTTTTTCACTCACTGAAATGCAAATAAATTTATAACCTTTATATAATGTGTTTTTCTGAATTTTTTGGTTGATATTCCGTCTCTATCTGTTAAAATAAACCTACCATAAAAATTATAGACCCTTCATTTCTTTATAAGTGGGCGAACTTACAAAATCAGCAGCGGATCAAATAATTATTTTCCCCACTGTACTGTCTTGTACCTATTTTTAAAAACATTTTTGCTTCAAATCAAATTTGCCAAATAGCATACCGGCCAATAGGGTGTCTGAAGCCAGCGTATCTTATGTTTAATGTTCGCTGGTTCCCACCTCCTCCTTCCCTTATTAACAAACCTTGTTACAACATTACATGAGAGTGTTTAGCACTCCATAATGCTCACATCACCCCGTTTTGGGTATCCACCTTTTTCCTGGTTAGCGAATTTACCCATGATTCATAGCGGGTTTGAACCGGAAGCCGGTTGTCCTTTTCCGGTTCGAAGGTTTATGAAGATTAAGCGCCGCTTGCTCAGAACGCCGCAGTGATGTGCTGGTTAGAAAATATGTGAAATAAGTAGGGCTGCCCCTGCCCGTGCACGACTGAAGTTGGGTTATGTATTCTATATGGGAGAGAATGCTAAACCATAATGAGCATTTTCGTAATATATTGCCTGTTCTGCATCTCAACGCACGCATAAAGCTTGCAAGAAAAAAACGGCAAAAGTAATGATTATGCATTAAACATTTGAATTCTTTATTAATAACTAGTGTTTTCTGTAAGTGTCGACTGCAAAGATAAATTTGATGATGCTGACTCGCCATCTTCGCAGTAGTGAATGCGCCTATAGAGATAAATGCACACTTCATACGAATTAAGCAGAGAGCAGCCCATTTCTGCTGTTTTTAATTATTTTGTTTAAAAGTACACATTTCAAGCTTTCTATAGATAGGCCTATACTTCTCAGGTATGTGAGGCAAGTAACTTATATGCTGAGCTTGATTAATAAGACGCGCTCCAGTT
Organism: Siphateles boraxobius; assembly: GCF_051911475.1. NCBI lineage: Eukaryota > Metazoa > Chordata > Actinopteri > Cypriniformes > Leuciscidae > Siphateles > Siphateles boraxobius. The sequence continues at coordinate 11,394,091 of NW_027509208.1, forward strand.
CACGCGCCTGCGCCTCCGTGTCCTGTATATTTACTATATTTGCTTCTTATTTATTATTCCAGGTAATTTGTTGATAAAACATTGATTAAAAATGAAGATACAATTTATACTAAACGAAATTCACTTTAAAGAAAGGCTTTCTACAAAACAAAACTTAATAAGTGGTCAAAATCATGAGCCATTCCAAATGTTTTCTGATATATTGGGCATCTTATGATCATATCTGACTCATCTCATGCGGTTCCATTTTCATATAATCAACATAGATGAAATAAAAAAAAACATTATATTGTGAAACTTAAATATAAAACGTATGTTTAATTATTTTTTTTAAACTTATATTTAAGCGTCACACTGCTCCGCTTTGCTCACGTGCTCTGGTGTCTAGTCCTATAGCCTATACATGCATGTGTGCGTGATGTGATGGAGGGGTGCGATTTTCGAATAATAATTGAATAATACCCAGCGATCTTCGATTATTATTTTCGCTTGAAATGCCCATCCCTACTGGTAACGTATTACACCTTTTTCGTTGGATGCTTCAGTTTTAGCGCAGCTAACCAAAAACGTCTACTCTCTGGTATTGAATGTAGCTGATACGAACCGGACATAGGCATTCTCTCCTTTTTATCTTATGCTCAAAGCACCCAGTTTCTAAAAAACATTTTAATCTTCTTTGAATTGTTAAAACAACCAACAACAGCACATGTAGAGCCTGAACTCAGTCTCTCACTGCTAATACAGTACGAACCGGAAGTAGGCAACCGGAGTCGTCGTCATGGCGGCGCGCATTGTTTAGAGCAGAATAAGGTGGATAGATAGAACAAAAAAAATACTCCTCTAAAGAAACTTAAAGTAAACAAGTTAATCCATAAGATTTTTTTTCCAAATGAGCACACTTTTGGACTAAAAGCCCTAAGGGATGTTGTTTAGTAAAGCGCTCTGATGAGAATTTTACAGGGAGTTTTTTCCCCTCAGTGGATGCATAAGAGGCTCCATTTCATATTAAAGGCATAAACTTTTCAATTTTGCATACCTCCTGACAAAACTTAGAAAATTGTTAGCACTATAATAAAACAAAACAAATTCAATTCAAGACTTTGAACTTTCTACTGATGTATAGTTAGTCAAGATTAAATTAAGACTTTAAAAATAAAGACTTTTATTAGCTTGAAAGAAGTATGTTTAGGTGTGAATTACCTTCATGAACATGCTAAAGCCAGTCTTGAGAAGGTCAGTGAGTCCCCCCGACATGTGCTCTACATCAGGGCATTCACGTCTGTCTGGGTGGAAGATCTCCTCTAGCACCTGCTTAAGCAATGGCCGGTATGTTGCCTATAAAAACAACAACAAAAACAGCCTATTGTATGTGTGTCAGATACATTTCTGGAGAAATTCTAAAATTTGAGGAATTATGCAAAAAGAAAAAAATGCTGGGAAGAAAAGTCTGTTCTCCCAGTCACAGACACTTCTCTGGTACTCTGCAGTGTATGTTGATTTCAAATTGGCCTATTAGTATGCAAAAAGCACAATCTTTCTTTTCGAAGAAAAGGCCTGGAAGAGAACCCCAAGAGGTACGTATGTACAACTAAGTGATATGAAAAAAATAACAATGTTAACAAAAATTTAAACAGTGTAAGCATCATTTACAGAGACAAACAAGAAAACAAATTTTAAATAGATATGCCAAACCCTGTTCTCTTCACAGAGCAATATATAAATACTGTACATAAAAACAGAAGAGGGATATGAACCAGTACTGAACCTTGAGGTACACCATAGCTACAAAAGATGAAACTGAACAGTTGTTGTTCTGAATACAATGACAGATGGCATTGTGGGTAATATTAAAACAATGGCTTACAGTTTACGGAGCCATCAACTCAGCATGTGTGTGATGAATGCATATAATTAACTTTTTTTGAACATAACTGACACAGCGCTCTCAAACAAAATACATGGTGTCTTGTTATTTTTCTTTGTTTGGTGAAACCCATTATCATTCACAAGCAATTTACTTTGCAACAAAAAGAACATAGCAAGATGATTGAAAGAAACAAGTACAATAGTGTGGGCTGCCAAACTGGAAAATTGAAAAATTATATTTCCCATTTTCAGCAGCAATTTTTCCCATCATAGTGTTCCTGTAATGTTTGTTTCCTGTGTGGCGAGTGAGTGTAGGAGCTGACAAAAGCAGGTTTAAAAGTGTTGTTTAGGACAGTTATTATCTGCTGCATATAAAGCGTCAGCTGGGGCCAGAAAACGATGATTCATGGTTTTCATGAATATGAATGTACAGCCTCAGTTCACTTTAATCAACCCCTACTTTTTAACTGAAATAAACACATTTGTTGGGTTCAACACGGATCATGATCTAACAGCCTGAGCAATTTAAACTGGCGTGTTTTTGTATGAAAGTATGTTACAAAAAGGAGGAGCATACATGTTAAACAGATGTGTGTTTGCATTTTGGTGTTTTTAAAAGGAAGCAGAAAAAGTAGCAGCTCTCTAAGCCAAGGGCTGTCAACTGATTCAGTTTTAATAGAATTAACTCTATGATATGCTGATTAACTAACTGAATTAATCACAATTAATTCATATATGAACATATGCTGAATTAATCATAATTAATTGCATATATGTACATATGCTAGGAAAAGGCAAATGAAAAGAATATATACATATATCACTGTGGTGGAGGATTAAAGCATTGAATAGAAATCACAAAAAGTGGTGTTAGAAGTCAAAATATTGCTTATTTCCATACCAGTAAAAAAAAAAAAAGTTAGATCATATTGTGTTTTTATCTTGGCAAATGTTTTATATGTGGTCTAAATATGTCTGTCTTTCAAACATATTTGCCCAATGTGTCTCTCAGTGTCAAGTGTGACTTTGAAAAAACTTTAAATTTGAAAATAACTTTAACACACACCTTTTTTTTGGCACTGGTGAGTTTATGAAAGCCATGAAATGCCCTAGCATTCCAGAAAGTTGACATGACCTGACCTGCTCAACCTCACACATCCAGATGCAGATTTCCAGTAATCACACATACTTTAAGTGTGTGTTAATTTCATGAATCTTTCACTGAAATCTGCACCTGCGGCTAAAGATTTCATACCTGTGCAAACTCCCCAGCACAGAGACACACCTCCATTAAAGGGCTTTCAAGACTCACCTGTGCTGTTTGTCTTACAGGTTTCAGCATCTTCCTAAATCAGATTATGACTAACCTATCTCACCTCTCCCGACACACGTGTGTACATGCAGAAACAACACTTACTGGCAATTCTAAAGGAGATAATTTACAATCTACGTCACAATTCTGCTTTTACCATAAATGAGTGATTAAACTCTACCATTTATTAACAGCCCTTCCCACAATAAATGTGCCCATATAAGGGAAGATATGATATGAGACACTTTGCTTAAAATAGGAACATATAAATGAGAAATTAATTTAGATTTGGCCTTTGAACGCAACATCAAAAACAAGGGAGAAAAAACAATGCAGAATAAACACACATATGTGCCCTGCAGTCACACACAGCCTGAAAGGAAAACACCCACATTTCCAATAATTGAATATGCACTTTGTCATGTTTAGTCATCTAATGACTCATATTGGAACCCACTACCACCATTATCACAAACACAAAACAATTTAATTCATTAAATTTATGCCAACACAAAACAATCATTTGCCTTTCCAGGTCACAGTGACAAGCATGTACTGCATTCGTCAGCAGATGAAGTGCTGAGGGAGGAAATGAGCTATACTGAGTCTGTCTCTGTTACTCAATATAAGTAAATATACTGTAAACAAAGACAAATCATATTAATTGAGGGTAATTGATTATAAACAAATAAATAAAATTAACATGGATTAATCATGTCCAAATTCCATAATTACTGACCAACTAAAATGAAAAAGTGTAAAAAGTATATAAGTAAAAAATAAGTGAAATAAGTGAAAAAATGTTTACACCACGGTCTATAAGTTTGGGGTTTGAATATATTTTTTAAATGCTTCTGAAAGTCTGCATTTATTTGATAAAAAAGTAAAAAAAATGTAATATTATGAAATATTATTAGTTTTAAATAATTATTCAGAAATGATTCTAATATGCTGATTTGGTGCTCAAGTTCTATTATTAATGTTGAAAATAATTGTGCTGCTGAATATCTTTATTGAAAGATCTTTACTCTCACTTTTGATCAATTTAATGCATCCATGCTAAATACAAGTATTTATAAAAGAAGTCGGCATGAAACGAAAAGTAAAATAATCGTTTCTTCCCTATTGTGATGTATATCAGAGTGAAACGGCTTCTCAAACAAGAAAACGTGTAAGGCCGAGACTGCTGTGATGAAATGTGAGTGACAGGTTTTACCACCCTTGTGCTGGGGAACACATCATCAGAAAAGAGAAGAGATGTCATTGCAAGAGGGAGGGAAAGATATTTTAATTGAAGATTACAAGGGCACATGAATTTAAAAAAAAGAAAAATGTGAACAGATAAATCATTTAATGATGTTTTATTAACAAAGTTCGGGAGGAACACGTTCAAATGATCTATCCAATTACCACAAGAGGATGCCTACAGTATATATAAACACTGTAGGCATCCTCTCGTGGTATACGCAGCCGACTCACCTATGTTCCTCAACAGTTTTCTGCAGTTGGCCCCACCCTTAGCTCCCAACATGTCAGAAATCGAGCTCTTCCCGTCTGATGAAAAATCTTTTGTCCTCAAGGAATCTTTGTCGCAATCCTCTGACCTAAGGAGCGATTCCACTTTACCGATCCCCTGGCGTTATCTCGGGGGCATCAGCCCAACCAAAAAGGGTCCCTGCATGCCAAGACGCCGAGGGTGGGCCCCACCGGCAAGACATCCGCCATTCTCCTTCCGTGTCTTTCCGTACTCTGGCCAATTCAATCATCTCTGCCATAGAGAAATGGACAATAAGGCCATCGAGCCCCAAGCTCGTGTCCTGGGCAATGCTGCCCTTTTCCCCGCGAAGGAATGAGCCTTCCTCCAGCATCAGGGGGCCGCAGCAGGCCCTCAGCAAGCCAGGGTCCCATCCAGCTCCCACTCTCTACCCCCGTCGGCTCAAACCCACAACAGCACAGCTCAAATCCTTCTCGCTTTCTGTCCTTGGTTGAATTTTGCATTGCTTTCGGTCGCTACACCAAAATAGTTTGTTTCAGTGTTCCCTTACAGATGGCGCGAATTAAACGATTATTATGTTAGCTCGAGAAGCCAACATGTTATTATACTATTTACACCTATTATTATTATTATTATAATAATATAAGTATTCAGACCAAAATACCGAGCTTGGAGCACGCTCCTCATACAGAATGCCAAATATGCATGCTCTTTTACTCTATCTCATTATTTGTAATATTATTTGTATTTTGTGAACTAGTGAATTATAAATACTTCAATATTCAGTAAAAAAAAAAAAAAAAAAAAAGATTTGTCAATTTTGATTTCATAGTGACTTAAATTTCTTAAAAAACAAACAAACTAAAAGTGTATTTGATAGACAAGTTTTGCGTTCCTGGTGTATGTTGAGATGGTGTCAGAAAATGACAGCAAAACAAAGCAAGATATTTGAGTAAACTTGCTACCAAATAAGTGTCAAAATATAACTAATTCAGAATTAAATAACCAAATCTCATGTAAATGCTGCATTCCAAATCAAAAGAGCATTAGATATGTCAAGATGTTTCATTCACTGATTTTTTTCACAGAAACTATCATTTATAGAGTCTCCAAGACTAACATGCACCCATTGCTTGGATAAAAATAGCCTGTTAAGGACACGCAGCCACAATTAGATCATACCACAAAAATAAACCAGATGAAAGATTACTCAGCATGCTAAACTAGTGTGCTAAAAAAGACGACACAAAATGAGTATAAAAGAAGGCTTATTGTTCTTTAATTTTTAGTGTGGGTGTGTATTTTCTGCATTGATTATGGGGAAAAATATCTGCAGGATTCAGTGGAATGGATTTAAACGGAGCTGAACATAATCTAATTAGCCACAATATCTACTGATTAGTTGTCACGTAGATATTAGCTTTTAGATATAAAGTAGACTTATGAAAAACCAAACACACACACACACACACACACACACACACACACACACACACACACACACACACACACACACACACACACACACACACACACACACACACACACACACACACACACACACACACACACACACACACACACACACACACACACACACACACACACAGTGTATAAATAAGTTACAATGACAGAATTAATTTGCAAGGAACATTCCTGGACTGTGAGTCTCGCCAAAGTCACACTATGTACCAAACCTCTCTGACATAATTAATCTGTTTAGCATCTAAAACCTCAGGCACAGGATACATGTGTATTGCTGAAAATATAGATGTCTGAGTTTTACTGTTCAAGTATGTCTTTGTGAGTGTGTATCACTGCCAAGTCTGTGTATAAGTAAATGCTCTCTTAAGTACGTAACGTGAGTTCTTTACAGCTGATGTTTCAAACACAGGAATCTAATCTCCAGTGAAGAGACACAAAGCAAAACACATTAAAATATGATGTTCTCTCCTGTGTGGCTGCTCCTTCTCACTCAGCTTTCTTTACTTTCACACAAATGTTCCATCAAAATACTCCTGATCTAGAATGATCAAGTGAACAGTTGAACAGTGAACAACTATATTTAATATTTAAACATAACTTTAGGGCCGTTTCTCAATATGCGTTCTTGTCTGTACTTGTGTTCTTGTGGACTTGTGAAACGTCATCAGTCGCTGCCAAAGTACTGTCTCAATACACAAGTTTGCATTTTGGCAAGAACGGTTAAAAATCCCGGAAGTGTTCTTGACACGCCCATTTTACCGAGGATGCATCGGTTGGTAACTTGTGTGAACTTGACGGCAGAAATGTATCCCAGTATTCATTTCGGCATTCAAGGAAGGAGCGGGGAGCAGAAAGGCAGAACAACAGTAAGTCGTTTTTCTACAATTTCGTATGCTATTTCATCACTAAATTCATTTCTGAGAACATTTGATGCGAGAAATCTACTGTGTAGATTTCAAATATTGCCATTTTTATGAAAATTTATGGCGAATCGAAAATATGCTCAAACATTTTCGGTAGTGAAGAATCTCCATAAGCGCACGCGGGTGTAGCTAGTGAGCCAACCGGCCAGTCATGCTAAAAACCTGGCTGTTATCATCAATAATTCTTGTTATGTTTGGGTACTGAAGACGGCGCTGTGCGGGGGTATAGCGCAATACCAGCAAGAACACATCGCCTCAAACTGTCAGCAGCGTTCTGTGTGCTCGTCACCTTGTAAGTTCATTCTTCAAAGAACAACTAGCAAGAGCGTTCTCCCTAAGAACACAAGTCCGTTCTTTGCATTCTTGGTTTTGAGAAACAGTGTAGATGTTGTTTTGGGTTATTTCATTATTAATTTACACTTTAAAGTAACACCAGGTAACTTTTGCTCTCGGGGTCCCCCTACAGTTGGGAAACAGTATTGTCCTCTACTACTGTCGTAAACTCTGTCATCGTGCATTTGTTGACAACTATGATAGCCCTGAACACTGTAGGAGGAGGTCACATAAAGGTGTTCTGCTTGCATCGCGTTCGAAATGTCTTCATCCCAGGTACAGTGGCATATATTTCAGCATGTCATATGAATATAATTTCATGGGTTTTATTTTTTTTCTAACGACAAATGAACGCGATGATCATGTTTACAAGCCAGTGTCATTATAGTAGCCTAGTCAATTGGTTACCGTTTTATTGAATCTATATGATACTTCAATGCAATGTTTGAGTGGTAGATAATAACCATATATCGTCAATATTATAATATCAAGCTACCATAAATAAATCTGCAAATTTTACAAATCGATTTGCATTATAGCTTGAGGCAAGACAAATAATCATTACCTGATTCATGAAGATAAACGGAGGATAAGATAGCTTCCGTAACATAGTCAGGCAGACAAAAAAACACCCCAGACTACGGGGTGTCATTGGTTGTTGCGTTAAATGTTACCCAGATACAATAGTGCTATTTTCTGATTGGCTAACAACACCAGACGAACAACACCAGAGGAGACGCGCTTGAATTCCTGCCGGTTCCACAGTGAGAGGGGCGCGGCCAGAGTTTTGGCATATTAAATATATTACAAATAGTTTTTCAGCGTGAGAAATACAATGTGTGGCGGGAGAGCGTGACAAAAGACCGAAATGAGTGACTGTCACGCTCAATGCATACACTTGACAGCCCTGCGATTTTAAGGAAGTGGGGGTGGTGGTGGAAGTGACGTATATGCCGTAAAGCAGTCGAGTTTTGTAGTTCTCTTTGTTCGCCGGTTACTACCCGAAACCCAAAGTTTAAAAGTACGATTAAAAATGCTACAGACCCCGTCAGGCTATGGCAGACGTGTCATTCAACCTATTGTAAGACGATGTATCATCACAAGAGACTTGGAAATATATTATGAAGGTTGAAAAGTTACCTGGTGTTACTTTAATTAACAAGAGTCTTGGGCTAATACGATTTATTTCAAAGAAATTAATACTTTTAACTGGCAAAGATGCATTCAATTTATCATAAGTGACAGTAAAGACATTTACTAAATATTTCTATTTAAAATAAATGCCGTTTAGAACTTTCTATTCACCAAAGAATCCTGCAAAATATGCATCACAGTTTCCATAAATTAAGTAGGACAACAGTTTTAAATATTAATAATACTAAGAAATGTCCTTATATTAGAATGATTTCTGAGGGATCATGTGACACTGAAGACTGGAGTAATGGCTGCTGAAAATATTTTTGTAAATATATTAAAACAGTTATTTTAATTTGTAATATTTCACAGTAATACCATTTTCAACTTCAAATCAAATAAAATGCTGCCTTGGAGTCTTCTTTCAAAAACATTTAAAAACTCATACCGACTCTAAACTTTTGAATGGTAGTATATAGTGAAGAGCAACAGAGAGCTACTGAGCGAGAGCAGGAATGAGATTAAGAAACCACAAAAATGCCCAAACAACTATATAAAAATCAACAATGAATATACACACAGACAGGTTTAAAGGGAGACCAAAAAGCTTTGACATTTCTCTGCCAGCACTTAGCACATATTTTCTATGTCCCATTATAGCAAATTTTCCAGTGTCAACAACATTTTCCACCGTTGGCTTTACATTCTTATCGTTTACTTTGGTTCAAAGCATATCTACAGAAGTAATCTGAGGCTTACAGCGTGGCAAATAGCTTTACTTCCTAATGGTGTTTCTACAATCTCATTCTGGCAAAGCAGTGTGGCATTTCCAAAGCAAAAGTGAGATAACGGTGGCAAAATAATACATTTAGGACAAAATGTTCTTGCATCACAAAAAAAAGAAAAAAAAAGAAAAGAAAAAATGAGATGCAGGCTACTGGTGAAGGATGTGCTATTGAATCCCCATCATGAATGCAGTGGTGCAGTGTTTTTCATGTGAGGGCTCGCTAACACTTTCATGACACTCCATCTGTGAAAAAACAACTGGAGGAACACAGTAGGCTTGGGCGGTATCCAAATTTTGATACCGTCAAACCTCCTCCCTATTTTACCGGGGTATACGGTATTACCGGGACTAATTAAAAATTATGACATAAGGCTCAGACAGCGTCACCAAACTGTTGGCTTGTGCCTACACCGTTCAGAAACTGAATACCAGATCAGGCAAAAAAAAAATCAAAGCAAAAATCAAGGCCAACCCGTGCACACTGTGTCTGATCCCGGCTGACGGCATTAAATGTAATTATGAGCCGGAGCCCTATTTAGACTCGACTATATTTAATACGTGGGCCGTTATAATATGGTGGCGCCAAATCATTTTTTAACCCAGGTGCTGAGGGGGTGGTAGATATAAATACTATTTATAAATGAGCAAAAATGGGACACCTAATAATATTTAATTATTTTAATTATGACAATTAAAGTATTCATTTTATTAATTAATTTAAATTAAATTAACAAGCAACAAGCAAGAAGTGCATTTGTAAATCCGGTGACACGCGTCCATCGATTTTTATTAATACAACTTTTCTGTCAGTGCTGCAAAGATTAAGTTGACGATCGCCATCTCCTAGTGAACGTGCATATATAGAGAGAAATGCAAATCATGGATTACATAATCAGAAGGTATAGGCTAGCCTTTTTCTTTTCATTTGAATTGTTTCGTTTAAAGAAATTGACGATTTATATCTCCGTAGTGAAAGCGCCTATAGAGAGAAATGCACATCATGGATTAATCAGAGAGTATGCTGCCTATATTTCTTTTCCTTTTGAATTGTTTCTTTTAGAGAAATTGACGAATCGCCATCTCCATAGTGAACGATAGAGAGAAATGCACATCATGGATTACATAATCAGAGAGTAGGCTAGCCTATTTCTTTTCGTTTTGAATAGTTTCGTTTAATTTGATGATCGCCATTTCCGTATAGAACGCGCATAGAGAGAAATGCACATCATGGATTAAATAATCAGCGAGTGGCCTATTTCTTTTCGTTTTGAATTGTTTCGTTTAATGAAATTTCAAGCTTTATTTAGATATAGGCCTATCTGTCATGTCTGTGAGACATACACTGAGTTTCGGTGAATTTATGATGAGATTTCAATGAAAGTGACCGCAGCGCGCCAGCGCACGATATGTCATGATTATGTTGTCTGCTATATTTGATTCTTATTTATTAAATCCAGGCAATTGGTTGATAAAAAATTATTAAAATTAAGATACAATTTATACAAAACGAAATTCACTTTAAAGAAAGGCCTTTTACAAAATGAAACTTAATTAAGTGGTCAATGTCTGTCTCCCGATGCATCCCAGCTTACTCGTTCTGTTCAGTTTTCATTATCAACGTAAAAAAAATAAAATTATAATATTTTAACAAATATAAACTAATGAGCTTATTTAATGAACTCGGGGCAAAATGCATCCTCGCAGCAGTGAGTGGGTGGTTGTTTCGGAGATGCGACATTAGGTTAGAGGTGTTTCCATCTCTCGTGGTCACCTTTTTTATTGCAACATTTACAAATTGCCTCGTCAGTATTTACCGCCTCTCCCTTCTCTCTCTCTCTCTCTCTCTCTCTTTCTCCTCCACACTGTCACTTGATGACAACTACATAGGCATTTTTAGGCATTGAATAAATTATATTTATATATTATATATAAGTGCCGGTAATGACGGTATTGAAACTGATAACGTTGCTATTTTAAGACCCGGCGGTATACGATATTAACGTAAAACCGCCCAACCCTAGAACACAGTGGATTAAACTCCACAGATCACCATGACCAATTTGATTAAGGCTGTTTTAAAACTAGAATACTATGTTCAAAAGACAGTATTGTGACTGATTAAAATGCAATTAAATGAAACATCTATAAATAACAGTGTTAGGAAATTTACTTTGAAAATGCCATATTCCAAGCTAGAAATATTTGTAAACTAGTAAAACAACCGTACTTTCTTGAAAAAGTAGTTAGCTACATTGCAAACTAGTAACCAATAGCTAAGTAGAACAAAGGGTCAGATATAAATAAAAATAAAACATACAATGTGACAATAAAAACAGTGATGCACCGAGATACACAACATCCTGATGGAAAAAGCTTGTCACAGAAAAAGCTACACTATTTTTAAAACATTTGAGCTGCTGTCAAGTTAAGAGGATATTGTGTGCTACTTTACAAAAACTGCATTGAGTCACCTGCATCATTACTTTTGGCTAATTATCCCCCCAACACGCATGAATAAAACGTGGTTCCTGGTTAGGAGAAGAAAACATTAGTGTGTTATACAATCAGCTCTTTACACCTCTGTCCCTCAGTCTGACTCTTTCACTGTCTAGCCACACAAATGAACACAAGAGCACATGAAACACTCTCAAAGGTACAAGAGTGGATGTTCAGTTCTGTCATACAGTATACTTAAAAGCTAATGACGCACTCTGGCTTCCAGTAGTCGAAGACAGTCACAGAGTCTGTAGCAGATTCTGCATGAAAACAGTGATCTCACAGGATGAGATGAAATTTATGAGGAAACAGGACAGAGTATAATTATTATCATATCTGTATGAATCGCAGAGGTATTCTGCTCATGTATATGCACAGGGTCCAAAATGCAATGTTTGAACTGACACTGCACTTTCATTACTTTGTCTGTGGGTATTTAGCTGTTTTACCATTTGTTTTGCACTGCGACTCACAGCATCATACATTAGATGAACCAGCTCTTAATAAAATAACAAAAACTTGAAGGTTTATGTTGTTGTTCTTCATATTTTGTGAATATGAGCAGAATTCCACATATGTGTTGCCACATGGACTTCTGGTGAAAAAAAATTCACCATTCTGGCAACTTTTTCCATGGAGGTAAAATTTAGCAGATGTGCAAATAGTGACAGAAGCTTTCTTTAGTAGAACTTCTTTCATTTGAATTCTTACCATCGTCATTTTGATAGACAACTATACTCTTATTTGGGGCTTGCAGGGAAGTAGAATTTTGGACCCGTAAATATTTGTACGCTTCGAGACACTGAACAAAAATGAAGATAAAGTGGATATCAGAGAAGCTAAAGAGTCTTGTTTGGGTCAAGTTTTTTAACATTTATGCTTTAGGGAGGCCAGCTGAATGTTAATATGTGGCACTTTTTTAAGTTAAGTCAACTGATCACTTTTTTACAGTGAAGGTTCACTAACCTGGTGTGTTCCATCACTGGGAGTGTACACAGAACTAAACTGCTTCAGGTGGTCTCGGGCATGACTGACTCCCCTCAGGGTCTCAAACATGTTCTCCAGGGCAGAGTGAGCGAGCTCCACTGTCATCTTTTCCGGGCTGGAGACTCCTACATACACAAACACAGAGGAGAGAGTCTAAACACTACATGAATGCTCATTTAACAAATCTTTCTGGCTCTCTCATTCACTCTATTCAACTTTCTATTCATCAAAGAATCCTGAAATAAGGCATCACAGTTTCCACAAAACTATTACGCAGTTTTATAACTGTAAATATTAAACACAATAATAATACAAATGTTTTTCTTATGCAGCAAATCAGCATATTTGAATGATTGGATAATGAATGATCATGAAAGAAGCCAAGCTGCCCAAATGTCTCGTTTTGGATTTTGCCACATTTAGCCCAAAAATATTAAGCAGTTTTTTAACTGTAAATATTAAACTGTTTTCAACACTAATAATAATAATTCAAATGTTTTTCTTATGCAGCAAATCAGCATATTAGAATGATTGGATCATGAAAGATCATGTGACACTGATGACTTGAGTAATGATACTGAAAATTCAGCTTTGCCATCTGAGGAATAAGTCACATTTAAAAATATATTAAAGGGGTCATGCATTGTGTGAATTGAGCAAAAACAGCTTTTATTGAAACCAAGCTGCTCAAATATCTCATTTTGGATTTTGCCACATTTGGCCCCGCCCACCGATTCACACGTCATGTTGAATAGAGTGGTGCAGGTATGAAGACACTTTGTAGGCCAACCAGCAGTTCCCTTTCGAGAGGTCTCTCCTATTGCGTAAGTAGCTTACGCTATGGGAAAACTCCTTTTCTCGAGAATATTGAAGTCTTTATGTAAAACGCATTGCAGCTGCACAGCTGACAGCAATGAACGAAGGATGCTCGGTCATTGGCTGTGCTGCGGCAACTTGCTCGAACCAATGACGGGGCGACTCTGAATGCGCGACCAATGAGCGCGCTTCGCGCCCGCGCGCGTCAGAGCCCGCCAAGATGGGCGTGGCCAAGAGCTATTTATTGGGCGCCCCGTCATGAGAGTTCTTTAGATTTAATCTCCTTCAGCGAACACCTTCTTCGCTGGATCCTCCGGATTATTGAAGCCTTCGCCGCCGTCGAAAAGTATACCAGCGGGATTGCTACGAGGACGTCGGCACCTTCAGCCGCCTTCGAACGCCATCCTACTGAGCCATCCGGCGTGCCACACATGCAAGTATCTTTACATCTGTTCGCCCCGCGACACTTGTAAAAGAGCAATTTTCTGAGGCGTTGTTTCAAATGCCTTCCTGCGCGTCGTGCAGAGACCTTCTCGTCACATCATCTGCGCTCGCTGCCTGGGCCGGGACCACGCAGAAGCTGCTTTGACCAAGGGCGGATGCCCGGAATGTGATGACCTGGGTCTCTCCGCACTGCGGGCTCGCCTCGCCGCTTTCGCCGTGAGCGAGCCCATCGCCGCCACCCCTCTGTTTGAGCCGCGCACTAAGAAAAAGCGCCGCTCACAGAGGCTTCCTGAACCGGAGCTCAGTGACGTCACGCCGAGCCAGTCTCCGCGTGCTTCACCGCCGCTCTTGCCTTCCCCACCGCCGGTTCAGTTCACCCAGCCGGACCCACACCCCTCTAGCAGAGCGGTGGGCCTTGTGACTTTCGGCGCGTCCGAGGACGATGGGGGAATGGATGACAGCTTGTCCATCGAAGCTGCATCGGACGACTGGCCGGGCTCCACTCTCGACCCCGCCCCGTCTACGCTAGCTAGCACGAGCGGGGGCTCCACCATGGATACAGAGATTATCCGCGTCCTCTCGAAGGCCGTAGAGGACCTCGGGCTCGATTGGTCTTCTCCCGAAGAACCAACCCGAAGCCGACTGGATGAGTGGTTTCTGCAGGGGCGCCAGCAGGCCCCTCGGCAAAGGCCTTCTCCCTTCTTCCCGGAAGTTCATGACGAACTCACCAAGTCATGGAAAGCCCCCCACTCTGCGCGTCTGAAGCCTTCTTTTTCTTCGTCGCTCTCCTCTGTAGACGGCGCGAAGGAAAGAGGCTACGAGGGAACGCCGCCCCTCTAGGAGGCCGTGGCCAATCATCTCTGCCCGCCCTCCACCACCGGATGGAAAGCCAAAGCTTCCCACCCCTCGAAGCCCTGCCGCACTACTTCTGCTCTCGCCGGTCGCGCCTACGCCGCCGCCGGCCAAGCTGCATCAGCGCTTCACTCAATGGCGGTACTTCAAGTGTTCCAAGCTAAGCTTCTCCGCTCTATGGACAAGTCTGGCCCCGAACCCGAAGCCTTTAAGGACCTACGCAGCGCAACTGATATAGCTCTGCGAGCCACGAAGGCCACCGCCCAGTCTATTGGCCGCGCCATGGCTAATTTGACTGTTCTCGAGCGCCATCTGTGGCTGACTCTGACGGAGATGAAGGAGGCGGATAAGGCGCCGTTTCTCGACGCGCCTATCTCCACCAGCGGGCTGTTTGGACCGGCGGTTAAAGGTTTCGCCGAACGCTTCACTGAGGCCCAGAACGCTTAACAAGCTATGCACTATTTCCTGCTCAAGCGCTCCAGCTCATCGCAGAGCAGACAGAGACCGCCACAGCCGCAGCGGGCTAGAACAGCTCCCACCGCCTCTCAGCCCGCGCCTCATGCTGACGCTCGACGCCGCTCGCGCTCCCACAACCGCAAGCCGCCTCCTGAGCGACGGGGTCCTCGGCCCAAGATTGTGCTGAACCCTGAGCCTCGAAAGCCGTCCTAGCCACAGGAATGAGAAGAGAGAGTGCGTGTCTCGCAAAAGCCGGACCACTCTCTCTGCAAAAGCTCAAACATTACCCAGTCCCCTTACAGGCGGCTGGAAATGTCCATACAGCAGTCAATGGGCCAGTCACAGAGCTCGCTCACCTGCAAACAAACGCCGTTTTTACGGCGACGCACAGAAAACACAAAAAGAGTCTTTTTCTGCCTGTGTCACTAAGGGTTCACATGTCCACAAAGTGTGCATTCCCAGATACTGTCAAAACAGTGCCAAATTCATTCCCAGCTCAGGCTGCGTGCCCCATGAATGTAGATCACGTGCCTACGGTCATGTACGCACCACTACACACAAGCACTGTTCACACAGTTATGAATTCATCCCCAGTAAAAGCGGGAAACATTATAAAATTGACGCGTGTGCCTACCATTGTTTATGCACCCCCACTTATAAACACTGTCCTTACAGTGTCAAACACAACCCCAGCTCAGGCTGCGAGTTTTACAGACATAGCGCGCGCTGTTGTAAGCACACACGCGCCCATTCACTCAGCTGCTCAGCGCGCGCCCGCGCCTCTGATTCGCCGATTCGCTGGCCGGTTCGCTGGCCGGGTCCCTACGTCACAGCGGCCCGCCCCTAGCCTGTATTCAGCCCATATCTGTACACGCAGCGGCATGGGAAAACATTCCAGATATGCCGAAATGGGTATTGAATATAGTAAAGCACGGATACTCGCTCCAGTTCGCTCGCAGACCACCACGTTTTACGACTGTGGTCGAGACGAAAGTGAGAAAGGAGTGTTCACAGGTTCTACGCACCGAGGTGCGCAAACTAATAGAAAAGGGCGCTGTGGAAACTGTTCCCCCCTCTATGAGCGAGGCAGGTTTTTACAGCCGCTATTTTCTCGTCCCGAAAAAGGATGGTGGTCTCAGCCCCATCCTAGATCTCAGACACCTGAACAAAGCACTAATGATTCGCTCGTTCAGAATGTTAACAACCAAGCATATCCTCGCGCAAGTACGCCCAGGAGATTGGTTTCTTTCAGTGGATCTGAAAGATGCTTACTTTCACATTCCAATAGCGCCTCATCACAGGCCGTTTCTGAGATTCGCTTTCGAGGGACAGTCTTACCAGTACACAGTACTTCCGTTCGGCCTGTCCCTGGCTCTCCGTCCATTCACGAAATGTATGGACGCAGCACTTTCCCCCTTGAGACGAAGGGGAGTGCGAATACTGAATTATCTCGACGATTGGCTGGTCCTAGCACAATCAGAGAGTCAGTTAATAACACACAGATCTTGGATTATCAGCCATTTAGAATGCCTGGGTCTAAGAATCAATTTTGCAAAAAGCATACTATCTCCCAGCCAGAGGATTTCTTTCCTGGGAATAGTTCTAGACTCGATGCAAATGACAGCGCGTCTCTCATCAGAGCGCGCGCTCACCATCCGGCGCCTTGCAACATCATTCAGGGCGGGCGCGCGCGCCCCCGTCAAGCAGTTACAGAGGATGCTCGGTCTCATGGCCTCAGCATCGGCCGTACTCCAGCTAGGATCGTTGCATATGCGCCCTCTCCAACGCTGGCTCAAGAGCCGCGTCCCTACTCACGCGTGGCGTTCGGGCCACTTTTTAATCAGAGCGAACCACGGCTGTATAAAAGCCCTGACGCACTGGAAAGCCGCCGACTGGTACCAGTCAGGTGTGAGTCTGGGTGTGAACACAAGGAGAAAGATGATAACGACAGATGCCTCCAAAATAGGTTGGGGGGCCCTTTACGAGGGCAGGCCTGTCTCCGGCTTTTGGTCAAACCCGGAGAAGCGCCTACACATAAACTGTCTGGAGATGAAAGCGGTCGCTTTGGCTCTCAGAGCCCTGCTTCCACATCTAAAAAACGAACACGTCCTGGTCCGAACGGACAACATGACGGTAGTGTCGTACATAAATCGCCAGGGTGGACTCAGGTCGAGCTCCATGCATTCAATGGCCAGGAGACTCATTTTATGGTCCCAGAGAGCAGCGCATGTGCCAGGCGCCCTGAACCAGGGGGCAGACATGCTATCCAGAGACAAGATTCTCCCAGGAGAATGGGCTCTCAACCCGCTGACGATTCAATGGTTATGGAAAACCTTTGGCAAAGCGGAGATCGACCTCTTCGCCTCTAAGGAGAACGCGCACTGCTCTCTTTTCTTCACGAAGAGCACGGACGCGCTCGCCCAGAGCTGGCCGAGCCGCCCCTTATATGCCTTTCCCCGATCGCGATGCTGCCACAGGTCATCAGTCGGGTCAGAGAGGAGAAAAACGCAGTGCTTCTGATAGCCCCACTCTGGAGAACCAAACATGGTTTCCAGATCTGATGCAAATGCAATCTGCACCACGGCCGATTCCACTGAGGCCAGACCTCCTCAGTCAGGCCAGCGGGATGATATTTCATCCCCGCCCCGATCTGTGGGCCCTTCATGCATGGCCCCTCAACGGGTTCCCAGGAACCTCACGAGGGGAGCGCTAAAAACCATCGCTGAGGCGCGGGCGCCCTCCACGAGACACTTATATGCCCAGAAATGGAAAGTGTTCAGTGACTGGTGTAATGCCAAGGGCCTGAACCCTGAGACATGCGAGATTACGAACGTACTCGCTTTTCTACAAGGGCTTCTGGAGGCGGGCCGCACCCCCTCCACACTCAAAGTATATGTGGCGGCCATCACAGCGTCACACAACCCTGTAATGGAACGTCCATTGGGAAGAAACGACCTAATTATTCGTTTCCTAAGGGGCGCTAGGAGGATGAACCCTTCACACCCCCCTCAGTGCCGATCTGGGACCTAGCTACTGTTCTAGACGCTCTTAAAGGGCCCCCGTTCGAACCACTCCGAACCGTGCACCTTAAACAGCTCTCGCTCAAGACTGCGCTCTTGCTGGCACTCGCCTCGGTCAAGAGAGTGGGCGACCTGCACACGCTTTCGACAAGCGCTGCCTGCCTAGAATTTGGACCTAACGACTGCAGGGTCATCCTTAGACCGAAACATGGGTATATTCCTGAAGTGCTCACCACTCCCTTCAGAGCACAGGTTATCTCCCTAACTGAGCTATCGTCTCCAGCAGACGAACACGACGCTAATCTACTCTGCCCCGTTAGGGCTCTCAGAGTGTATTTGGAGCGTTCTGCCCTATTCAGACAGACAGAACAACTGTTTGTATGCTTTGGCGGCCGTACGAAAGGTTCCGCCGTTTCAAAGCAGAGAATCTCTCACTGGATAGTTGAGGCTATAGCGCTGGCTTATGAAGCTAATGGACTTCAATGCCCCTGGGGAGTCAAAGCACACTCCACCAGGAGTGTGGCTTCTTCCTGGGCATGGTCGAGCGGGATACCGATCGAGGATATTTGTGGGGCGGCAGGCTGGGCCTCACCGTCCACATTTATCAGGTTCTACAACCTACAGGTCCCGACATTGCATTCCAATGTACTATCAGCATGATACTAGTTGAACTACGAGTTCGTATCTAGATTATGTATGGGCTTGTGTCACACTGAGCGCCTTCTAGCCGCTCTGTATTTTTCCCACATATAAAGCTCGCCTCTGCCGGCTAGTTGGATGATAACTTTGCTTTTCAGCTCAGGCACCTGCCTCTGGCTATCATAAGGCGAAGTTCAGCACGCACGGCGTTTTGCATGGTGTTCCCATAGCGTAAGCTACTTACGCAATAGGAGAGACCTCTCGAAAGGGAACGACTCGGTTACTAACGTAACCTCGGTTCCCTGAGAGGAGGGAACGAGTATTGCGTAAGCTGCCGTGCTTGTGCTTGGTTAGTTCGCTTCAGTCGTTTTAACCTAAAGAACTCTCATGACGGGGCGCCCAATAAATAGCTCTTGGCCACGCCCATCTTGGCGGGCTCTGACGCGCGCGGGCGCGAAGCGAGCTCATTGGTCGCGCATTCAGAGTCACCCCGTCATTGGTTCGAGCAAGTTGCCGCACCACAGCCAATGACCGAGCTTCCTTCGTTCATTGCTGTCAGCTGTGCAGCTGCAATGCGTTTTACATAAAGACTTCAATATTCTCGAGAAAAGGAGTTTTCCCATAGCGTAAGCTACTTACGCAATACTCGTTCCCTCCTCTCAGGGAACCGAGGTTACGTTAGTAACCGAGTCGTTAGCATCACACTGGCTCCTTCGACAAAAACCCAATAGGATTTTCCCATAGGCTTTTGGATTATCGCTAAAAACAAGCTCTGTGAACAACAAAAGTTTATAATACTTGCACGTTTTGTCCATCAAGATAATCTTCACAAATTAACACAACTTTTATGAATTTTGAAGCCTAAATTAAGTTGTCAGAAGTAAAAAGCTAAAGGTAGGCTATAAACGAACTACACCACGCTCCCACAAATTCAACGTCACCATCAGTAAGCTTCCGAAAACTTTCATTTTCTTTCACTCAAACATTTTCCCAGAACGTTTGAGTTATAATAGTTTATAAGAGCACATTTATAACCATAACAAGGCTGTAAAAGCAAACTAAGTTTACCTTTTCGGCGTGATGACGTTTACTCTCCTCGACAGCCTCTGTAGTTTAATTTAGCCACTTGTTAGCAACCGCCTTTTTCAAGACATGTAACAGCTTAAAAAAAAATCACAAGTACTGATGTCGTAGAATAAAACGTGAAAGTGTCTTGAGCTTGTGTTTACCAAATACCTTATTTCAGCCATTTAACCAAAACCCCATTCAAAAAACCCATTGACTTCGGGACGAGGGAACCGGAAGTGCTTTGCATTGCCTTGCTTGTGATCCTAACATTAAGAAAGCGTGGATGGACTTTATTTTTTACAAAGGTCCAGATCGTGTCAGTAAGGCACTGTGTATTAGTTTTTAAACAAGACACTGTTTGGCGCAGACTTTTCAGAAAAAAAGTTTTTGTTGATGCAGTGACGACTATATTGGATCCGATAATGTTGCAACACACAAGTGCAAGTAACAATGATTTTATCATGTGTCACTATTGCTTTTTCTGTTAATGATTGTTTGATATGTACTGAGTATTTAAACTACCGCAGTCAAACTGTGAATAGTTGTGATTTGCTGTTCTTTCCTTTGCTTCGGCATTTATAGGGTCAATACTAGGATTCCCGGAAATGGAGGAAAGCATATTAACGCTGCTTTTGTTATTGTTTTAAACGAAGTAATTCGCTGTAAACATGAATAATAGCTTCAGTGAGCGAGATCTTCTGTTTTGTCATCAGTAGGCCAAAGCCACTGCATTTTATTTAAAACATGACACTGCAAATGACAATTAATACCTTTTTCACTTTATCGAAACAGATGAACGGTGAATAGCTTATAAGACTTATACGCATTCAAATTTTCACATTGTTGGCAAATTTTTAAGCCACGTAGTGAGATATTTTTTATTCATTTTATAAAATTAAATAGTAAATACATTTAAATAAATATATATTGATAGAATTTTTATATACAATTTTGTTAGGATGTGGTTTGTAAATTAGATTTTTCAGTTGTGTTACTGAAAGGGAATCAGAGGACAAAAGCTCTTTTCAATGGAAGGCAACAGAGTTAATCAAAATTTTATATGCACTCACTAAACTCAGACGCTGGTGAATGAGAGAGTGAGAGACTGTGAAAGAGAGAGAAAGAGAGAATGTATCAGTTTCATTTGGGGGGGGCAAAGTTTTTGTGTTTGACAAAAACACACTTTGTTGTCATTCCAGCAGCACTGATGGTGCTGAAAGCAAAGAGAGAAGACTCTTTGAGAGAAGACATGGAGGATGGGATAGCAACATGGGTGGGTGAGGCTGGCACATCATTCTGCGTCAGCTGTGGAATGCAAGCGTTGGGTAATGAGAGAGCCGGCCATCCTTCAACCAGATCTAAATAATCTTGCACCTGAGGAATAAGGCATTCTGCTCGGACAGTTAAACCTATGGCCTTGCCAAACCCGCAGACGCATGGCTAGAGCGGAGCAGGACACTTATGTAAGACTCATATTGATGGTAGAAAAAGAACAAGCAACTGATTTCTACCATTGATGATTCACAAAAATCACAGCTCAATTGCTTTACATGATACAGGCAGGGGTTTTATTTTTTTAGAGAACACAAAAAACAGATAAAAAGTATAAACGTGACTGCACTTTTGAGTAAAAAAAAACAAAACAAAAAACGCTAAGAAAAATCCTGTGCAGTACCTTAGCTTCCAAAACCAAGCAGTAAATATAATTTAGCCTCTTTTGTATGTCATACAACTGTTAAAAAACCCAGGTGAAATTAATCATAAAACAAATACATATAAAAAAAACATTGTAAATGGACAAGATAAACAAAAATAAATAAGTTTTAACCTTTTGTAATGTTTTTTTAATTTATAATCTGTTAGGGAAAGTCTCTTATTCTCACCAAGGCTGCATTTATTTGATCAACAGTGAAATATTACAATTTAAAATAACTTTTCCCTTTTTTTAATATATTGTAAAATGTAATTAATCCCTGTGATGGCAAAACTGAATTTCTCAGCAGCCATTACACCAGTCTTCAGAAATCATTCAAATATAGTGATTTGGTGCTTACGGAACAATTCTTATTATTATCAATGATGAAAACAATCCATAAATGCACAGTGGTTACAGTGACGGATTTAGCAAATTGGGGGCCCAAAGCCAGGTAGGTATGGGGCCCCCCCATCCCTTCTTTAAAAGAGAATGAAAAAAAATGTACCGACTGAAAGCTAATCTACGGGGAAGTAAAGGTTGGGGAGGAGAAAAAAAACTTCCCCTTTAAACCCTGCATACATTTCTTTACTCCAAAATGAAGATGGAAAGGAGAGAACACACAAAGTGTAGCACTACACAAACTAATAGTCATGATGGAACACAACAGAGAATACAGATTCAGATAACACCTGTCTTTGCCAAAATGCCAGGAAAACCAGCACGGTTTATTCTTTTTTTAAGATCAAATTAATATCAATATAACCAGCAAGACATGTAGTTATGGCAAACCCCCACAAACAGTCATATAGCTACTTAGCAAAACATCACAAACAGCAACACAAATATTGCCAAGATGAATAATTGACTTTGTATGAGTGAGGGAGGTTGCAGTTGGCATTACACTTGAGATTGACATTTCAAACATTCTACAAACAAACATTTTTATAGGTTTATATTAGTTTAGATATTTTATAATGTAATAATTTCACAGCTAATCTACAAATGAATGTAGAGACAACATAAAGACAGTATATTTTAAATACTTGTTTAATGGCATCTTTTTATGAATGAAGGTCAGTAGACCTATGACTGATACTAATACAGCTATTGATGTCTGGATAAAAAATATTTTTTCCCCCTAATTTTAAACATTAATTATGGCCATCCAACATGACAGTGTAATTGAAAGCCGAAAAATTAACATTTATTAGGCTTCAAAAAATATATAACAACTTTTTATTTCCACGAACTTCAAACAATCATCAAAAAAACCCATAATCAGGGGTGCACATAACTTTTTCAGTGAGTTACTCGGGTGAGTACCAGGAGATGGTGTTTGGTACTCACCCCATGTAATGTGGTGTTAATAAGTGCATTCTTCCTCACTGTCCTCCTCATCAGTGTAGAAGCTGTCAATCACAGCTGTCAATCATGACGTCACATTCCCGTTTTTATAGCTAATAACTAACTAAAAACCAAACATTTTTTTTTTTTTTAAACGAGCACTTAAATTTACATCAGCGTGAAAAAAAACCTACCTAAAATACAGAAAACATCTTTGGAAAAAATGTATTTGAAGTGTAATTTGATTGTTTGGTTTCCATCGTGTTCTCTAGACTTCATGGGGAGAATTTTGAACAACCTGTAGCTGTTGGGTAACTTCGTTTCATTTTCGCGTTTAGACTCGTCTTGCTTCGTTGTGTACTTCCCAGTCCTCCTGTCATTGTGTGTTTATTTTTCGCCGTTTCGCGCCTCAGCGCGCACCGTTACAGACTAGTCCATTCCATTGAGAAAGTAAGGGGTGTTATGTGTAGGGACAGATAACCTTGAACTGGACATTTTAACTACTACTTCAACATTTCAACGTATTTCTTAAGAATATTAATAACATTTACTATGCTTTTGAAGTGTCCACGATGAAAGGAGGCTTTTTCATTTTTTTTCTTTTCTATTTTTCTTTTTTTTTTGGTTGGTTGGGGGCCCCCCTACTACGACCGCTGTTAGGGGGCCCCAAGCAGCCGCCCACCTATGCCTCTATGTTAAAACCGCCACTGAGTGGTTATGCATTGCTTTCTGAGACTCACACCAACTATCAATTTAGGCTTCTGTGACTGCAGGAATCATTGCCTGGTCTGCATACACTCACTGGAGCTATGCAGTATCTTTATTGTAAACGTGTCACCCTGTGTCACTGCAGAGAGACATAGGACTTTCTTAGGGTGGATGAATGCTCTTCCTAAGTAAAATACTGCTTTTGGAACCCTTTGTGCCTGAGTGTGTGTGTGGGTGTGTGTGTTTGTGTTTGCAGTTATATAACTAACTCCACAAAAAAAAAAAAGTATTGAGGAAACCCAACACAAACAGTTGTGAATGTGTGTGTTTTTCTAAAGCTATAATCTGCATTCGGTATAAATATTTATAAGGAGAAGCATTTTAACTCTGCCTGAATCGCCACTGTTTAAACCGCCCAGAGCTGGCTTTCTTGGTCCTGAAAGCCCCTGACTGGTGCTTTTTCATTCTAGATGGTTCTAGAAATTCTGATTTAAAGCTTGATATCAAAACATACCCCGAATGTGGATGAGTGGATGAGTCATCCTCTCTTCTCTCTGTGTGTTATGATCATCCTTACTGTCAGGCCAAATATAACTGGTTTCATATTCAGCCTGCTGGCTGTTTGGTTTGAATTATTTTATTTTTTTAATGCGTGCTATTTAGCCTCTTCTGTCTCTGCTCTTTTCTCTTGCTCTGTTGCTCTTGACAGCCGTGGGAGATAAGGATATAGTGATGCAGGCAGATTCGGATGTGAATGTTTGTTTTTCCAGAAGATGGAAAGGCCTGGTAAATATAACATGCCTAAAGAAAAACAAGGCATCTAGGGAGGTTAAACAACTAGTAGCCAAATTAAGTGTACTTTAGTGAGAGTTTACTTGATTGCGCAGCTATAAACCAGGGGTCATTCATTTCATACAATTCACCATCATTTATTTTTCCCTATAAGGTCTCAACCTCGTATTAATGTTTTTGAGCCAAAACCAGTCATAATTTAGTCTTCCTGAAATTGTTAAAAAAAAATTTAGTGCAGAGTAGTTGGTGTGAGACACAGCCAGGAATACGGAAGTAAAATAATGACAAATGTCTTTGAAACAAAAGCATGTTAAATTGCACTAATTGAAAAAATATATATTAGTATTGATACGCAAAGTAATGTTGTCCAATGACTTGCTTGCATTATTTAGGCAACATTTTATTTCTTTGTGATGCAATAGATTTAGTGAAGTTGGCCATGGGAGTGTAAAATTAATGTTAAAAGTTAAGGAATCTTACACTGGTTCACTATAAGCTACTGTATGTATATGTTTGATTTATGTATAATTTATGTTACTTAAAACGTGGCTTTAATGGTGAGCCCTTAAAAGCCTGTTTTTGTAATCAGGCTCTCAAAAAATTATATCAAAATTTGGATTTATCGGCCAATATATTGGTTATCGCGTTACATAAAGAATTATAGGTTTTCAGTATCAGCCAAAATTTTCATATTGGTGCATCCCTAACCGTTTGCTCCATTTCTGCGAATGAGTGAATGAATGACTCTCTCTACCTTTTAATATGGTCTTTGTGAACACCGCTTGCACCAAATGCTGGTTAAGAGACTAACAGTAGATGGATATTATGCATGGGTACTCTACTGTTATTCCTCCAGTTCCTGGATCTGCTGAATTTGTAACGCGAAATAAAATGGAGCTCTGCCTGTTCGAATATTATGGTATTTTTGCACAGTCTGAATATTTTGGAAATTAAGTCTGAAAGGTGAATATGGATTATTGAATTTTTAATAATGAAATTGTGGGTGAAATGTTTTCACTTGAAATATTCACAGCTTAAACATACAACAACACTGAATAATCCAGCCCCCAAAAATGCTAGCCCTGAAAACACAATGCATTAAAATGCAAGCACTGGTAATGCAATGCATGTTTTTTTTCAATCAGTGCAATTCAACATGCTTTTTTAGTTTCAAAGACATTTTCCATACAGGAACAACAGTGTAAACATTGTTTGGGAGACAAACAGTATTAAAATGATGGATTGTTAGTTTCAGCCAATTCACTGAAATATTTTAACCTTCTCACATAAGCCTGTTTCCACCTCAGAGCAAATAAATAAATAAATAAAAGAAAGTCAGATCAGGAGAAACCAAGTCACACTGTAATCACAAATAAGACACAATGCATATATAAATCACATTGTTCCATCAACAGTTGCCCCTGACTAAGAAACTGCAAGAGATCTGCTGCAGATGTAATATGTGCGTGTGTTTTCGTACAGCCAGACAGTTTGACTGCGTGCCAAGAGAAACAGCGTGGCAGTGCAAGAGGGTGTTGGCTGCGGTTTAGATGGTAATGGTGATCACAACACCAAATAAATCCTGAGCCACAACCAGGTGCTGGTGTGTGAACAGACGAGAGTCACACACATACACGTGTGGATATCCCCCACATTCTCCTCTCACGCAAACCCTTCCCTTTGAAATACAGATGTGTGTGCGTGACAACCTCCAATGTTTGTATACTGATCTCTACCAAAGAGAAGAGCAGAAGATTAACTTCATAAATACCCAAACACAGCCTAGATCTTCTCAAGCGTTTCTGCCTGCTTTAACCAAACAATAGGGTACATGATTCTCAGAGAGAGGACAGTTCATTTGAAAGATACAAGAAACAGAATAGAACAAAAGGTGCATGGATGTCCACGTGACTGAAACAAGCATAGTATGTCCTAATGTGATCGAATGAGACAAAAGTAAGCAAGGTTAGTCACCTACGCAGAACTAACTCTGCAGAAAAATTGTATACCAAGATGTGCTCTGTGGAGTTTGCTTTTTTAAAGGGGGAAAAGTCATTGAATAAAACAGAGTACGAAATAATTTGTGGAAACCATGACAACGCTGTAACTAAAAAAAATTAACATGCCTTGTAAAATCGGTGCATCAGCGTTGAGTGTACTGGTGTTTTTAAGTTGTTTTTAAGTTTTTGATTCAATAGCACTATGGAGTGGAGATGGACTATTATGCGTGAAATTATTTTATTTTGTTTAGCGGATGATTTAAATGCCATTTGGGACAGTTTAGGTCAGAGGAACTTTTTCAATGTAAATTTAGAGACAGCTGTTTGCTTGCAATCTCGGAGACTTGGTTCGAAATTAGACTCTGATAAAGAGTTGTTAATTAATGAATTTAGTGGCCCATTTCAAACTAAGACCCATCCCCGGAGGCTCTGGAATTTATCATGGGTGATTTAAATAACTGTGTATTGGAAAAATCTATGCATGAGTATGTTACGTGTCCAACTAGGCACAGAATGACTTTGGACCGATGTTATGGCTCTATTAAAGGGGTCATGAACTGGCTTTTTAAAAAAAATTATACTGTTGTCTGAGGTCAATTTATGACGTTCGCTTGGTTTTTACATTCAAAAACATCAAAATGAATAAGTAATAGGCTATTTTCTACCCTAGTTTTGAGCCTAGCTCAAAAACGCACGGTTTTTATGGGCGTCTCGCATTGAAGACTTGGAAATAAACGCCCACTGCTGTGAGTGGATAACAGTTTTGCATAATAATGAGTTTCAACTCACTCCTCAGTGCACGTGGGGGAAATTGTTTTGAAAACTTCCAATGTTGTAAAATGGCAACCGGAATGATTCTCCCATACATGTTCGACCCAGAGTAAGGACCGAATCGCAGGACAATGAACCAACAACACCTCAAATACAACGGATACTTCAGCCTGTGACAGCTTGGTAAGTTATTGTTAATTGTTTATGCTACTTCTAATGTAGGCTATCTTTAATGTTTTTATAGAAATTTTACTCTCATAAGTGTGTTGCACCATTCCTGTCGGATCAAATATACGTAGAAGGCACAGCACCGTTTTTCAATCTTAATCGGTCTGCAAATCCTGTCTCGACCTGTGTCTTGTTTACAAAACAGTCCTCGGCAAAATGAAGCGAACAAACGGACAATGTTTTACCCACATCAGCTGGAACCTCATAAAAATACATTTTAACCATGCATTCCTATTGGAATCCAGAGGAAGCTTATGCAGCGACTGTCTTCTTCCACAACCAGGCACTGCACAATATTTAGTAAACGGCATGTTTACTGCTCGGTAGCTCGATCCGGTTTGTCATCACGAGGTAGGCCTATGTTATTTAGCTATGCCTGTAATGCGCGAATCGGTGGGCGGGGCTAAACCGGCCGTGTTGAAGTAGGCGTTGATCTTCTTCTGCGGGGGTGGTGTTTTATCCTCTTTGACGTCATAGTTCCCCAGTTTGAAAAACGAGTCGTTTGCTGAGCCTGGTGTCAATAAAAGCATTTATTGGACTAACAAGGACGTTTTCAGTTCTGAAACTTACAGGATATTCTTATAATATGGTGACCTCTTAGATGTCAAAAGCTCAAGGAAAATTTGATTTCTCAGTTCATCACCCCTTTAAGGGAACTTATCTTATTAAGGGAACGCATCTTTTTCGGCAACACTTTATCCATTAACACTTTCTTTTCTATTCTATATCTATAAAAAAAAAATAAAAAAAAAAATAATAATAATAATAATATATATATATATATATATATATATATATATATATATATATATATACACACACACTCACCTAAAGGATTATTAGGAACACCTGTTCAATTTCTCATTAATGTAATTATCTAATCAACCAATCACATGGCAGTTGCTTCAATGCATTTAGGGGTGTGGTCCTGCTCAAGACAATCTCCTGAACTCCAAACTGAATGTCAGAATGGAAAAAGAAAGGTGATTTAAGCTATTTTGAGCGTGGCATGGTTGTTGGTGCCAGACGGGCCGGTCTGTGTATTTCACAATCTGCTTAGTTACTGGGATTGTCACGCACAACCATTTCTAGGGTTTACAAAGAATGGTGTGAAAAGGGAAAAACACCTGTATGCAGCAGTCCTGTGGCCGAAAATGCCTTGTTGATGCTAGAGGTCAGAGGAGAATGGGCCAACTGATTCAAGCTGATAGAAGAGCAACTTTGACTGAAATATCCACTCGTTACAACCGAGGTATGCAGCAAAGCATTTGTGAAGCCACAACACGCACAACCTTGAGGCGGATGGTCTACAACAGCAGAAGACCCCACCGGATACCACTCATCTCCACTACAAATAGGAAAAAGAGGTTACAATTCGCAAGAGCTCACCAAAATTGGACAGTTGAAGACTGGAAAAATGTTGCCTGGTCTGATGAGTCTCGATTTCTGTTGAGACATTCAGATGGTAGAGTCAGAATTTGGCATAAACAGAATGAGAACATGGATCCATCATGCCTTGTTACCACTGTGCAGGCTGGTGGTGGTGGTGTAATGGTGTGGGGGATGTTTTCTTGGCCCACTTTAGGCCCCTTAGTGCCAATTGGGCATCATTTAAATGCCACGGCCTACCCAAACATTGTTTCTGACCATGTCCATCCCTTTATGGCCACCATGTACCCATCCTCTGATGGCTACTTACAGCAGGATAATGCACCATGTCACAAAGCTTGAATCATTTCAAATTCGTTTCTTTACATTACTAAGAGTTCACTGTACTAAAATGACCCCCACCATCACCAGATCTCAACCCAATAAAGCATCTTTAGGATGTGGTGGAACAGGAGCTTCGTGCCCTGAATGTGCATCCCAAAAATCTCCATCAACTGCAAGATGCTATCCTATCAATATGGGCCAACATTTCTAAAGAATACTTTCAGCACCTTGTTGAATCAATGCCACAAAGAATTAAGGCAGTTCTGAAGGCGAAAGGGGGTCAAACACAGTATTAGTATGGTGTTCCTAATAATCCTTTAGGTGAGTGTATATATATACACACATATACATACATATATATATATATTCCTCTCCTCATTTGTAAGTCGCTTTGGATAAAAGCGTCTGCTAAATGATTAAATGTACATGTGAATGTAAGGCAGCATACAAAGCTACCTTACCTCCATTGAGTTTGTCAGATCACAATCGTATTCATCTTATTCCATGTTATAGTACTGAACTGAAGAGGGGAAAAGTTCAAACAAAAACTGTAAAATATTGGACTGATAATGCTATTGAGAGGTTACGAGGATATTTTGATTGCACCATATGGAATGTATTTATGGATTCATCAGTTGATATTGATGAGCTTAATGATGTGATTAGTTCCTGGTTAACTTATTGTGTTGACTCTGTAATTCCTGAAAAGTTCTTAAGATATATCCAAACAGTAAGCCATGGGTGAGCAGGAATCTTAAGTGTTTGTTGATTAAGGAAAGAACTGCCTTTCAATGAGGGGAAGTTAAAAATTTCGAGAAATTGATTAGACTTGAATTTAAGAAGTTATAAGGATAAAGTGGAGTCTAAATTAAGAACAAATTGTATGGGCTCAGTTTGGGATAGTCTTAATTAATGACGGACATAAATAATAAATGTAAAAAAAAAAGTGAAAACAATCGATTATCAGTTAGTGTTCTTGCAGAGGTTTTTAATAAGTTTTATGCTAGATTTGAAGAGCAGAATGGTAGCATAAGAAATGTAGAGTTATATAACTCTCCTCAAGTACCTGTTTCTTTTAATGTGGAATGTGCAGTTAAACTTTTTAAACAATGTAAGATTAAAGTGGGTTCTGGTCCTGATGGAATAAGTGGTAGGGTGCTAAAACAGTGTGGAGAGCAACTGGGTCATGCTTTTTCATGCTTGTTAATTTATTGTCATGAGCTGTCTATTTAAATAGAACAATAGTGAATCATAAACCCGGTAATCAATACAGGTAGAAAGAGTCTGACAGAATAAAAGAACATTCCTTTACTTCATTCCCCCCACAGACAATCTCATGAATGCAATAAAGTCTAGTCTAAACCGTAATAAACAGAGTCATCTCCATAACAACTAAAAAGGGCTCCATCCTCAAAGGAATTTAGAAACCTTTATAAACTTCCTTCTTTTCTCCATCCATGTCTTCTTTCCCTCCTCACACCAGCCTCAGTCTCATGCCTCTTTCGGAGGAATTCAGTCTCTGGTACTATTAATAGCGATGCTTATTTTAAGTAACAGACTAAAAAGGTGATGAAGAGGAGGATATGCGTGTGTGCATTCATGCACTGAGTCTGTGAATCAAAGTGCTGCCTTCTTGGCCTGGGAATAAAAGAAGAACATCTCTGTGTAATGTTAATCCGTAATGGAATTCTGGTTTAGACCTGGGAATGCTGCTGCATATGCTATTGTAATCCAAACATAGCGTTGCAAGAAAGTGAAAGAGAGTAAGAATGCAGTGGAGCTGAATGACAGTATCTTGAGGTTGACACTCTTTCAGAAGTTATATTCATCAAACTGATTCAAACCAGTAACTTGTCTTTTTGAACTATTCATTAAAATAACTCATAAGAGTAATTTGTTTGCAAATCAGACTACACTCTTCATAGTACTGTGTGTTTTTGATTGACCCGAATAATCATGTGTTTGGTGCTGTATGTTTTTATTCCTGTACAAGAGCCAGCTCAAGTGAGTAACTTAGATAAAATATGATTTTATTAGTATCAGATGATAATACCATGGTACTTTAATATCTACCAATGTACTAAATGATTACCATATTCATTTACAGTGGGTATTTATATGGTTCTCCAATGTACTTTAAAGGTCACCATGGTATATTTATATATATCCTATAAAACATGGTAATTTTTGTTAGTAACAGAGGTTAGGAATCCTTAATACTTCAGTAAAGTCTACAACCTGTTGAAAGTCATAGCAATGAGTATTAAACATATGAAAAAAATGTTTAAAATCTTAAGCAAAAAATTCCACATTTCGTTGCTAATCCCCTTATCAAGATCCAACGGAAAACACAAGACTAAACTAAGCCTGGCTCAGGCAATTGTTTAAATGACAGAAAAAT
Source organism: Siphateles boraxobius (assembly GCF_051911475.1). Taxonomy (NCBI): domain Eukaryota; kingdom Metazoa; phylum Chordata; class Actinopteri; order Cypriniformes; family Leuciscidae; genus Siphateles; species Siphateles boraxobius. Next base: position 11,425,857 of record NW_027509208.1, read on the forward strand.
GCCACACATTCCCATTCTACGACTGACTGATGCTGAGTCTTACTTCCATTCACTCAGCGCAGCATTCTTGCAACTCTAATCTGTACCAGAACATTATATAACTTAGTAATGATATTCAGATACACACCATTTGTGTGTTTAAGAAAAAAATAAATTGCTGTAGAAATCGTGTGTGTGGGAGAAAGAGAAAAAGACAAAAGTGAGGGGATGGAGAGAGATTTTGTAAAGGTGAAAATAAGGATAGAGGCATCTAGCCAATGCAAAGTAACACTTAACTTTTTCAAAACTGCAAAAATTCCTCATCACACTAATCACTGTGCTCTTCAGAGAGATCCTCCTGCATCATGTCCTGAGAAAACACTCATTACACTTTGAGAGGAGATATCCAGAATAATGCCATCGACATTCCATAAAGTTGGCAGCAACTTTACATTATTCAACCAGCTCTGTCAGCAGTTTAATAAGACTTCAACACCTCCAAATAATCAACAGCAGTGCTGGCTCACATTTGGCATTCCAGAAGCGCCAAACAATATTCTAACATTCCATACGTTACACTTTACCACCACCAAGGGTCCTGTTTTAGGGAGATTTTTCCAAAGTTTCTCTTCTGTTTTAGGAAGCTTTGTCCACAGTTTCTCCCTGGAGGAGTTCTAGAAGTGGAAAGCAGGATCAAATCTCAAGCCTTGGAGAATGGGAAAATTACAATAAAAACTATTTGGTTTATTGACCAAATAACTGAGTAAAATGACTTGGCGAGTCCCAAAGTCACAGTGAATAAAATATGTAATTAAGAGAGGATATGAGGAAATATGAATGTAAGGCAAATAGAAGTAAATATGGTTGAGGCGGTGTAGTTTATAGATGTTTTGGCATATTACACATTGGCTGGAGTAAATGTAACAAGCAGGCTGAGAGATGTAGGTAATTACAGCCATGCTGATATTCAGACCAGTGATTGTGGTTTTCATATTTAACTTATTTCAATAAACCAGAAGTTAATATAGATTAACTTACCCATTAGACAAAATATAGCCAGTAATTGTGTGTAATAGTTCCAAAGTAATCAAAACAGAACCACTGCGCTTCTCCAAGCAATACACTGTAGTAATGTTCTGTTTCTGAATGAATCAATGTTTTTTAAACGAATAGGTTGAGTGAATGATTCAATGACTCAACTCATGCAGTCAAGTTTTTGTTCCTGAATGAATCAGTCTGTTTGAATGAATTAGTAGAATCAAATCAATAACTCACTCATAAAGATAATCACTTGTTACCACCTACTGCTGTATCGAAGTAACCTGCAGAAAGTCAAAGCAAAATTCCCACCAGTATACACAAACTCGCTGCCATATAAATATGGAAAATCAACTTGAAAGTGTTAGTGCTTCTGTACAATAAAATAAAATAAAAATAAAATAAAAAAACTTTTTCCTGGCTCTGAATTGCTTATTGGAAGGCAGTGCTAGAGAAGTGTGATGACAAGAAGCTGTGGTGTCACTAACAATGTCAACTGGGCAACTTGCAGACACCTATTACTTTCCATTGAAAGATGGATGAACCAAGTGAAGGTTGTGAAAAACTGGGATATTGAGCCTGTCATGTCAACATTCTTGACATCCTCTGTTGGTCCACAATCATCCGTATTGTCGTCAATGGGTTCAGCTCCACGTGGCAGTGGTCACACCAGCATCTTTTCAATCACCCAAATGGCTAAATGGAAAATGAATCACAGCCTGCTTGGCACCCATGGTTCCAACTCGACTGACCTTATCTGCACATGCAATCCACATATAGTCAAAAACATACAGCTCAAGATTATAAGTAAGATCAAGACTCCAGCCGAGAACTAAACACAAGCCAGGTCTCTCAAGGCCACAACACCAGTTGAGACAGAGACTATGAAACAATTTTTACATGTTTGGATATACAATGAAATGCACAATATGGATGTATTGATAGCACGTGAAACATAAAAGCATCAACATATGCACATCTTTATAAATATATGCATATGCTTTGCATTGTCACCTCTTCTCCCCAAAAATCCTTAAGACACAGACGCCAGTGTTGAGTGAAACTGTAGGTCAAGGTCATGACCTAAGCTCACCTTTGAATATATATATCTGAAAAGTCTCAAGATTCAGAACAAAGGATAAAGGCAGGAAATTGGTGTTGATCACTGAAGCTAAACTGTTATCCAGGAAACAGGAGAATTCCGGCAGAAAAACTTCAACCCTCTTTACTTCTGCTACTCTAATCCTTTAAACCATAACCACTTGGCCCTGATGCCAGACTCATAATAATCCTTTTAAATCATGGCTGGATGAGAGAAAATAAGTGAGAGAGAGAACAAAAAACAAAGAGGAAGAAGAACAAGAGTTGTGATATATGACCTATCGCTTCAGTATACAGTATGTGTGTGTAACATACTGTACTTAGTCACGTAGAAAGGAAGTTTCATTTGGAGCAATAAAGATCAAAGGGTTGGATCATGTATGAATTTGTACATTACTGGGTTAGATACTGGATCAGCTTTTTTGTCCAAATCCCTCATATGAAGAACTAACCTGATTAAAAACATGAAAAGAGAGCCCCCCCCCTCCAAAAATAAATAAATAAATAAATAAATAAATAAATAAATAAATAAATAAATATATATATAAATATAAGCATTGCTTATATTAGTCCACTGTCATATTCTTATTGGTTGACTGTTCACATGTGTTTCTTGTTAGTCATTAGTCTTAGTGTATAAATAGCCCTCATGTTTCTATTGTATCTTGTCTAGTTTTGTAGTGTAACCGCTGTTGGTGAGTCTCATGTAACCACGTAACTCATGTAACAACTGTTTGGTTAGCCACATTCTACAAAATAACTTTTATTTTCAACAGAAGAAATAAACTTATTTGGGTTTATTTAATTTGTATATTATTTGCTGTGTATATGGTAGACCTATATGTAATGTGTATCTTTGTTCTTATCTTTTAATAACAAAAAAATAATGATAAAGATTTTTATCTTTGCCATTTTGGCTTTAATGTCTGCCATTCTTTTTTATTTTATATTTTGTTACCTTGTAAGGCTTTGTTTTTAAAATAGGGACATTCGTTTGGCTGTTATGCTCTGTCACTTCCAAAATAGTAAAGCCAACATGAAAAAGAATCGTGATAAAATTGTGAATCTTGATTTCCCTTAACAAAAATCGTAATATGATATTTTTGCCATATCGTCCACCCCTAGTCCATGCCTATGTGTACTAGTAAGCAGAAGGGCCTTCCATCATTTCCTTGAGAGCTAAACAACACAAAGACAATGATATAGTTCCATACACACATGATCACAAAGCCCTGTCTGTATGTTTATTTACCATATACATGGACACTGTATAGTAAATAGAGCTTAAATACACACACTTAAGCACATGAAGAATATACTATAGTCTTACTGTTGTGAATTTGGGTCAAGATGTAAGACAAACACTTCAGAGTGGTCTTACATAAGAAAAAAACACACAGATGGGCTGAATAAGTCGGAACCCAGAAACATCCTAGAGCCTGTGAATAAAAGAAGATCTTGAAGTAACCTGTCAAAATAATAAATAAATAATAAAAAGCAATTTAAGGGCCAGTCGCAATAAGCACTACATTGAACTCTGTACAAGACAACGTCAAGAGCTACAACAACAGAAGTACAAATTTAGCTTTGGTGTGTCGCCAAACAGACAGACATACCTCTTGTCAATCACAAAAAGGTATGCACTTGAGAGACACTGGTTTTGTCAGACATGTCTTGAAAATATCTGAGCCAAATTTGGTGAGAACCAAAGCGTTGACTTCACTTGATTGGCATGATTGGTGTTTTCAGAGACAATTTTCTTGGCATGTTACAGGAAAATGGGTTGGAATGGGAATTTGTTTTTGGTGGCTGGGTCTCAAGATTATCTGACTAAAACTTAGGGATGATCCAAAAAATACGATTCAAAATGTCAAAAGAATTTCAAAACGGTGTACATACAATATTGTAGTTAGTGTTGTATTGTCAATTACATTTTTGTAACCACTAAGTGTCAACAGAGCCAATCATTCTTACCTACTTCTGTTTAAATACACCAGAGTGTTAGTAGCATACAGTATGTTTGACAAAATTCAAAATGGAAGGCAGGCAATGTGGCTGATCTTAGGATAATTGGTATTATGGGATTCTGTATGGACCAAGGAATCTAAAGAGTCTCTTCAAGCTGACTTTGGGTCAAATATTCAGAGTATAAAAAGTTTATAGTAGTAGTATAAAATGTAGAAATAAACTGTATGCCAATATATTGCTGAGATACAGCCTTACTTCTGTTTGGCTTAAGAAAAAATATTTTAATATCTTTTGGCCAGCAGGTTCTCAAGATGATCTGATACTAATTTGGGGTAGATCTGATGAAAGCTGTGGAGATGAGCTTAAAAAAAGTATGGGTTTGTCAAAATTCCAAGATGGTGACTAATATAGAAAAGTTTTGTTGAGTTTGGCATGAGGCAGAGCCAAGGAATCAGATGAAATTACTATGTTTCTTGGCCAAACGGTTCAAATGTTACAGACAAAAAGTCAAAAATTTAATCTGATGCTGGCGCTAGAGGGTTCAAGTTGGAGACTGACAATTTTGCATAATCATTGAGTTCCATGGACTGTGTAGACTCCCAAGAACAATAAGAAAACTTACAAACAGATACCTAAGCATATTCAGTTCTTGGACCCTAATAATACACAATCTCTCTGTCTTGAAAACATAAATGCACACTAAACAAAGAGTCTAATTGGTTCCAACGTGCTGCTAGATTGCCTTGGCCGAAGGTTCTCCACAAGTCTTCAGATGATTTGTTTCCAGAGTTGCGTGCGATGTGAATATGTGATTTCAGCAGTTGTATTTTTTCAAGGTGATCATGTTTGATAGGAAGTATAGATTGAGGCAAAGTTAGCCTCAATTATGGCAGCTCACGCTATGGAGCTCGCGAACACACACGCGAGCGCGCGCGCGCACACACACACAACTTTCCATCTTTGCCCCCTTTAACCTAAAGCTCTAACACCATCTATCTAGCTGTCCTCATCTAAGACACTCAGCCCTTTACAAGCAGGAGGCTATGTGTATGTTTGTGAGCATTACACAGAGACAATGACATCAGTAAAGGATTTAAGAGACACAAACCATGTTTATGTCGATTAGTTCCAAACACTAGCTCGAATTGAGGACGATGCTAGCAACACTGAGGTCATGGTTTTGGTTCCAGGAAATGCATACATTGGCAAAACTACCTTCACGCAATATATGTCACTTTGGATAAAACTGTCAAAACTGCATAAATACGGTATAAATGTACACAGATTTTCATGAATGTGGAAACAGATCAATGTTAACCACCAAAAACTAAAACTATATAAAAAATATATATAATTAAAATAAAGCTGAAATAAAATAAAAGTAGATGAAAACTTATTTTGACGTTTTAAATGAAAATTAGAAATGTTGACTTAAGTTTAAGTTGAAGTACGAAAATTACTAAAACATCTTTAAAACATTTATAAAAATATATCAAAGTACCTCATCAAGTACATGAATTAAGACTATGAACTGCATCTTAACAATAAAGCAAACATCACAGGACAGATCATTGACTTTCATTGCTCATCAAGATATAAAATAAATATCATTGGAAATAAGTAGTTTTACAGCTTTAATTTTCATAAAAACGGAACGACCCATGAGGAATATAAATGTAATATCTTTCAGAAATTGCATGATCTTAATTGACATGCAGGAAAAAGTGGGTCATAGTAGTTTCAAAAATAAAAAACTAATATTCCTCTGTGATTATTCTGCACTATCGGTGAAAGGGCCAATATAATAATGATTAGAATATAAAGTCTAGATGAGAGAAATGATTCTGCAAAGAAGCTGGAGATTAGAGATGAATGAAGCACTGCTAACACAGAAGTCACTTTCAAACCAAGCAGCTTTCTGTTGATCAGTGTGCCGAATTTGTGTAACCAACTTGAACATGAGCAAAATCAGGGTTGGTAAATTTTTCGCCCAAACATGAAACTCCAGATCACATGGATTCCTATTGGACTGAGTGGATTTCGCTTGTGAAATTTCACTGAGCAAAGGTAAATGGGTCCGCACCTTAATAGGCCTGAGCAAAAAATATTAATACAATTATTTGCTTTTGATCTGCAGGAATGAGTAAAATTATGTGCAATACGCATAAATTTAAGCCCTGTAACAACAACCATATTCATCCAGAGCAAATTAAATGAGTGAGTGAGGGGAGGCGGGTTTGTGTGTCAACTCGCTGTTGGAGAGTTCATGAGAGAGTGAGAGAGCGCAGCTGGTATCGTATTCTGCAGAAAATGAGTATTGGAAGCGTTTCAGATATTTCAGTATCGATATACTGGCTGGACATGTAGTGTACTTGAGATAAATGCAGCAGACTGGTCTTCTTTATTCCACTGCACACATACCTAGATTTTTAGAGCACTTGAAAAAGCTGTGGATTGTTTGCTGCTCATTCCACTTTGTGAGCAGAGCAAGACATTTATTGCACTTGCAGCTGAATTGTTTGGTGATGGTGCCACAGGACACAGGTGGCTTGACATTTAGTGAACTTAAGGTAAAAGCTGCGTTATGCTTGGTAATGATATCACTGTGCACGTCTACCTAAATGTTTTGTGTATTGAGAAAAAAAGACTCGGAATTGTGAAAAACAAGAATTGATGGTGATGATGTGTACTTGGGGTAAATGCTGAAGAATGTCTGGCGTCAATTCCACGGCACACGTGTACACATTTAGTGTCCTTGAAGTACAAGCCATTTATGTTGGGTAATGATGCTACTGTGGATGGGTAGATGGACTGTTTACTTTAGGCAAAAGCCACAAATTGCTTGGTATGATGCCACAAGACACACGCAACTTGACATCAGTGTACTTGAAGTAAATGCTGTAGATTATTTGTTGTTCGACTGTACATGTGTACTGTAGCTACTGCAGATGTTCAGTATACTTGAAACTGTTGAGTCAGATATTTTCACAAAACTTGTCTGCATGCTTTGTTTACAAATTGTCCAGATCAAGAAAAAGATCAATTCACTGAATCAAATATCAGATTGAATAAGGTTTAAATTTACTTCTGTTCCTTACACAAAGCTATTGCAAGACTTCAGAAGATTCAGAATATATCGCACAAGTTATATGGGACTGCTTTTATGATACTTTCATGGTGATTTTCCACCCTTTTTGAAGCTTAAAGTCCATTGAAACTGCATGTGTAAACCCCCTTCACCCGGGTCCCACTCGACCCGCTCCGAGCGGGCCTCGAACCCGGGTCTCCGGCATGAGAGTCAGGCGCTCTAACAAGGAGGCTAAAGACTGCAGCCACTAGCATCTGTCGCCAGAGCGTCTATTGAGATCAGAGGAATGAGGTTTACTCGCACAGCAACTACTAGCTGGCCTCCGTTACACTCACCCCCCTAAACCTCACTCCCATCCGGGTCACGGCACCAATGTAACCCCCCTTCACCCGGGTCCCACTCCACCCGCTCAGAGCAGGCCTTGAACCCGGGTCTCCGGCATGAGAGTCAGGCGCTCTAACAAGGAGGCTAAAGACTGCAGCCACTAGCATCTGTCGCCAGAGCGTCTATTGATGTCAGAGGAGTGAGGTTTACTCGCGCAGCAACTACTAGCTGGCCTCCGTTACACATGGAACATAGTGACCAGTACAGTTCTTCCCAATTTCTCATTTTGTGTTCTCTACAAGAAACAAAGTCAAATAAGTAAGTGTTAAAGTTAAATATATGAGTGCAGTAATATACAGTCCTCTACACAAACACTGGATGATATCAGTCAACTTTCTTACACAACCTGAACACACACTCCCATCTACCATCTAACAGATCAAAGAGACAGGAACGCTGTTATGGTGACATGTTTAAAATGGTTATAACTGTCTTTAAACACAGACAGACAAAGTAAATTCCTCAGAGTTTCTATTATACGTTTCTTCATTTTATTATCTTTTAAGCGGCCAGCAGGTCAGTGACACTTTCACAGAATCACAATTAAGTGTTTGCGAGCTTGTGGAAGAGCAAAAAATACAGGCGCAAATACAGTATGACTCAAGAGAGGTGTTGCAATATTCGGGGTAAATCCATTCATCTAACAGTCATGTAAATAGAGGGAACATATGTGTTTAAATAAAGTGAGCGAGTGGGCATAAGTATGAGTTAATTATGTTACATTAACAGATAGGATCTGCTGTAGCCTGTTCCATGTTCATTAATATTTCTTTTTCGAAAAGCTGCTTTGTTGCCAGTGCGACTTATGTAAGTGGCAATTATCTACTCCAACATCTAGCCCTCCAACATCACACAACACAATGAATATTAATCAATGACACACACAAACACTTGTTTAAAGTGGCCTAATGAAACTCTTTCAGTCTGTGACCTGTATCTTGAGGTTTAGATAAAAGGAAAGCCCTGAGTCACGGTTTAGAACAAAATGATTCCCCTCTAAATTGAGATATGCCTGTGAACCGGTGACAAACATGCACATGATTTAGAACTAGATTGAGGATTTTAGTGTATTTTACATCACAAACTCAGGAGCATTATGATTCTGTCAGATTAAAAAACAAATGAAAAAAATATGACCACTTCAACAAAAGCATCACTATATGAAAAATTTAAACACTTGCTGCGTTCCAATTCGCATACTATCTGTCCTAAATAGTATTCGAAAATAGAACTAGTAGGCCTACGTCCCAAATAATAGTATGTTGAAATGAGTGTTCCAAAGAGACCCGGATGGTCTACTATATCCGGTCAAAATCCGAAGTGCAGATCGATGCACACATAGACATCATATAGAGACTAGATGCCCTATTGGCCGCTGTGGCGCAAGAAATGCGACCGCCATCTTAAACCGGTCATACTCCTATTTGCGTTGCATAGCAGCAGTAGATGCCAGAGCACTGTGCTGCATATTCCTGCTCAAATCGGCGGACCATCACTCGGGGATTACTTTTCACAAGTAAGATTTAACATTTAACATTACCGTATACTATTAGTTGTATTTTGTGAACAAAATATTCAATGTGTCCTGTATCGTAGCTACGTGTATGACCGTTGCAGCAAAAAAAAAAACCCGCGTGAAAATCAGTTCGGTATTCAGTGAGATATGATTAATTAAATGCGCTGACAGCTCATTGCACCAGCCAAACAGATTACACTGAGCGGAGCGGGTGACCGGTTTAAGATGGCGGCCCCACGGCTCGTCCGCACCAATAGGCAGTAGCGGTCGATAGGGCGTCTATCTATATGATGTCTATGGATGCACACTCTAACGGCTGATATTGCCCACAACCCATCGCGCGTTGGACGAGGATTCGGTTAGAACTACAAACACGAGTGAAAAGTGTTAAAAAACTACAGACATGGAGGACGCGCGCAAGTCCGGCGGTTGTGTAGAGAGGTTTAGATAAAGGGGATTTAATGTATGTAATTGTGTAATTTAATGATTTAATTTATGTAATTGGGATTTTTCAATGTCTTGACAACTTTTAGTCTATATACAAATTGAACTTTTCTTTCAGACGCGTTCCAGGCGATATACCAGCAAAGAAAAAGAGTAAAGAGATTGACTTGAGGATGACTCATAACAAGTTTGCAAATAGTTTTATCAATGAACCTTGTTCATAAAACTAACTTTTGCCATCTTAGAAAGATTAAAACATGTAGCTAGGCTGTGAAATGTATTAACACACTGGGTTCTCTTGACGACATTTGAAAAGTTGGGGAGAAAGACAAAAGGAGCAACAAAACAAGCTGAACTGTGCCAACTAGCGGCCATAAATTAAAACAGCAATGAATGTCCTTTTACACAAAGCAATTCATTATTATTAGACATATCACTGGTGGCCTATGTCTGAGCAGATAAGTTGGGAAATATCTAGACATCACTGTGTGTAAAGAATAATCAGGAATAAAGAACTCCGCGTGTGATGAAGAGAGAATAAAAGGTACTGTGATTGATCAGCTGATGAAGTCTATTAGGCATCCACTATAATAATCGATGAAACACTGCCCTCTAGCCTCAGCCTGCAGAAGTACATCGAGAGTAAATTCAACTCCATAAAACACAAAAGCCAAGCTCCATAAAGTCATGTTCGAATTTATTTACTAAATACAAAATTTAAACATTCATTTATATTTACTTTTGGAAAATTTTCTCGTTTCACTTGTCTCTTTTCAGAGTGAGTGTTAAGTTATGTCTTCATAATTTCATCAGCATGAGAGGAACTTGGTTCTTAAGTGAGGTTTCCTGTGCAGCCTGCTGTGAAGTGATGAAGTATCAGGGATGTAAGTAAGAGGTAACCGCTGTGGCTCTGCGTCCATTGCATGAATCAATGTGAGTGCTTTAGGGGAAATGCTTCTTCTGGGTTAAATGACACCTGGCATTCCCATTACTGCTCTGAAAAACAAACATATGGTTCTGGTGCACAACAAGCATATCTCCGCACACGCGCGCGCGCGCGCGCGCGCACACACACACACACACACACACACACACACACGCACGCACGCACGCACGCACGCACACACACACACACACACACACACACACACACACACACACACTAAGAGTAAGTGTCAGAGCAATGGGTGTTGAACTTGTGTGTCCTTTGAGACGAACTCTGAAAGACATGTTTATGACATCCTGTCTCGTTTCACCATGTGTCATAACTAAAGATCTCTCCGTTTCTGTGTCCATTCAGCCATCCATCTGCAGTGACTTCATTTCTCATTCACTCCCTCTCTCTGCTTAACATGTGTGTGAAAACACACACAAAAACAAGAAGCAGAGAAGCGTTGGTGTATTTAAGTGTCAAATTCAATTTTATTATACCAAACATTTTTTTCCTAAAAATAAAATGTACACTTTTTTTTGGTAAATTAAGTTAAAAAGTCATTTACAAAAATGCATAGTTTTCATAGCAAAAAAAAAAAAAAAAAATCCAATCTTTTAAGTACTAAAATAAAATAAGCAACTAGCAGTAAATTATACAGTTAAAATGTAAATCCATGAATTATTTTAGCTTTAAAATTAGGCAATATGATGCAAAAATGTTTGGTTTGTATTTTTCAGCTTTTTCTGATGCATTTTGCACAAAGTCATACTTGTAATTCGGATAAAACTTCTCCCATGCTTATTGGTTTCTATTCCTGGATTTTAAATAGTCTCATCCAGTGCTACAGTGATGTTTTCAGACTTTACATCGCATTATTCATACACTGCAGTGCCACAACTCCCAGTATAGTGAAAATAACACACGCCACTTTATGAGTGCTAACTGACTCAAAACAAACCACATTAGGTTTTGAAATAACACCTTTTCCTCTATAAACGCTGCTAAAAAAGCTTAACAGCCACTCCCCCCTGCTGGTTAAAACAGGTATACTCAAGTCAACACTTCTAAAATGAGTAATACGTGTCAGTCACATATAGGCTGCCCAATAGTAAAACCGACACTTACAGATACTGTAGAACTGAATTAAAACTATGTAGGCTACAGATAGAGAAGCATGAAATGCGAGCGACTCGGTCACACAGCCACAAAGAGATGCACACTTGCGCAATAAAATACACAAATAAAAGTAGGCCTACATGTGAACGCAAACACATCATTCAAGGGCAGTGTTGGATAGTGACTTCATGGGAAGGTGTCCGTTAGGTTTTATTAAACCACAAGGGGGCAGTGTGGCTCCGAGAATCGGGTGGTCCCGAGTCCCGACCGCTGGCAAGTTTTATTCTGTCCACCCCCACTGCAACATGCAATCCAAGCCAGCAGCACACAACCACCCTCTCACACACATACACATTCACCCTGCAGTAAAACTGGGCTGTTTTATTTAATTTTCCTCCGGGAGATTAGCGTCAGTCTCGCTTCGTCCAACTTCTCTCTTTTTATAACACAAAAAACGGCAAGAAAAAAAAAGCACAAGCACTATGCGGCCCAGATGTGCCTCTCTAGACACACACCCTCTCCTCCATTTCCTCTGTTTCTCCCTCCATCCTTCCATTTCCTCCCTCTCTCTTACCTTCCTTTCTTCCCATCATCCCTCTTTTGCAAACGGGTCCCTTCTTATCATGAGCACGGTCCCATGAAACACCAGGGAAGCCTGAGAAAGTGATCCGTTGTGCTATATTTCTCAATACTTTCTGTCTTGATTTCAACACAAACAAACTCAGTTACATTGTTCTCACAGATTGAGATACATGTTGGTGTTTATTTAACTGAAAGAAGTGGGGTGAGAAAAAAAATTACACCGATGTCTGAGGGTGGGACTCCGAATGATAGTGCTGTTTATTTAGCTTTTTGCTTTTTTCGCACTCACTCTATTTAATAATGAAACTATGCAAATCACGTAAAAGTGCACAAATGGATAAAGTAATGTAATTTGTAGCCTACAACGCGATTCCCCATTGTGCAAGACAGTTTCCAGTGCCATACTGTGGAGGATGCAGCAACTTTTGCGATCTAACGTGCTTTACTGAGACTGTGCTGTAGCCTACAATATTGGTCTATATGTGCAACAGTGCCCAGAAGTATTTTTCACATTCATTTTAACCAAAGAGATTTTTAAAAAAGTTTTTAAGAGATATAAGTCATGATCAAACCAAACCACTGTAAGATTAATCAAAACATTGCAAACTTAAATAAAAAAAAAGGTATTTGAAAATTAGACATAAAAACATAGGTAGGCCTACAGGACTGTTTACCAGCTTCAATGAGGGTAAGAACTGCAAATGACAGAGAAATATAAATAAATGATTTAAAGATGTTGATATGTGAAACAACATTCAAATATATATACAAATATTTAAGAAGTTTGAGAGCGTAGGGAGATTGACTCATCTGCAATGCATCATGGGAGTGGACGGGTGATAAAATGTTATTTTGGAGAGCTTGGTGAAGATGTCTTTGCAGAATCAAGAAAAAAATGTAGTTTTCACCAAGAATTTCACCAAGAATTTCACTTGATTATTTAAAATAATAATTAAGATTGATGGAAAATAGCATATATAATCGACAGTGCCGGGTATAAATTACTTACAAATAGTCAGTTACTGCTTACAAATTCCATGACAAAAATTATAGTTAATGTAATCTAGATTGCTCATTTTAGGTAATGTATTCTGACTACTTTTGACTTAAATCACTTATCAAATTGATTTGAATATCAAATTGACAATTGATATCAAAATAGAGAAAGAAAATACATTCCATTCTTTGCCTAAAAATAAATTGTTCACCTGCATTGTCATGTGACCATTACATTTAATAACATAGTTAAATGTAATCTTTAGCAAATCTCAAAATTAATGACCATTTTTCAAATAATTGATTTTAAATTTTAAGTGTTTTTTTCTCCATTATTTATTTAGATCATTTAGATTTTCCTTTTTTGTGCTATAAAATGAATAAAAATTTTTTTTGTTCCATAATTTTAATATCAGAGCATTCCTAATGGAAATGTTACATAGATCAGAGATGTTACAAAGATCAGTTTATATTCATCTTAAGTATTTCTGGCTTTCGTTATATTGTTATATATCATTGAACTAATACCTTATCTGCAACGACAAACTTGTCATACAAACCCACCAAACAGCTAAGAATCTAAAGCACAGAATAGTTTTGTTCGAGGACAATGAGAAAAGATTGTGAGAAAGTTAGTTTTGAGTTCAAGGACACTGAAAACATAAATGAGTATGAAACTTGAGTTGGCACTATGCTGACCTATTTCAAGACATCTCTGCAGCACACATCAGTAAAGTGAGCGTACGCGTTTAATCAGACATGATGTACTAATTAGCCGGTGAGGGCAGTGAAATGAGTGTGTGTAATGTGATCTGGGGCCGAAACCTCTGGCTCGGCCCTGAGCATAATGTTCATGTGTGAAATGTGTGTGCATATGAATGTGTATGTAACGATGACCTCTGCTAGCTCAAATGATATATGAACAAGAGCAAGGGCTCTGTGTGTATGCGTTTACTTAGTTTAGGTGACTAAAATTGTCTCCAGAATTGAGCTAAAGCAGAAAAAAACAACAACTAATTTCGAGGACATCCAGGGCTGTGCTTAATTGGAAAAAATATTCTGAAGTAAATGAAATATACAATTTTATTTGAATTTAAAACGTCAATATTTTCTTTTAGAGTTTTGTATGTAGTATGTAGTCATTATAATTAGCTCCATATAAAAACAAGTCCTAATTTAGATGTGCACTCTGATGAAAGACAAGTGTATTTAGTGAGCTGTCATCAGTATTTCGCAAGGCTGTTCTGTAGGACAAGACTCAGGCATTTATTTCACCAATGATCCAGCATGAAATTCTGACTCGCTGCCAAACCAAACCAAACCAAACCACACACACACCCTCATCGACCCTTGAGTATGAGTGTGCATGAATGTATTAACGTATGGATTAGTCATGTTACAATGACAAATCGATTACAAAAGATCATCTGAACAAATATATCTACATATCAAGACAACTTGAAACAGTATTCACAACACATTTAAAGGTGCAGTAAGCGATTTCTGAGAGAAACTGTTGATATTTGACACCCAAACAAACATACCCCTCCCTTGATTGATCTACCCCCCAAATAGCGAACACGCTATGCAGGCAACGTACAACTGGCGCATCAGACAGCTCGCGCAAGCAACCTCGGCGTCCGTTTTCAGGCCTTCCCGCTCTCTAATGTCTATTCAGCGCAGGAAAGCTTTTCCAATAACAATGAGAATCCTAGCTCTTGCATGAGTGTAACCCTTTTTCTTCCAGTTATATTCCTCTGACCTTTTCCTCTTTGGTAATATCTCAGTTCTACAAATGTCCTGTTTGCTCACTCTCTCTCCTCCCCAATTATGAGTGGATATGTCCCTTATTGCTGATTGACTACAATAATGTTTTGATGCTCTCTGGATCAGTCCGATACACTTTGTTTTTTCTCCTTATTTACAGTCAAGACTATGCGCGCAATATTCTTTTTCAGCAGCGTTTTGCTTACTGCACCTTTAACTTCCATAAACTGACCATTCAGACTGAAACAGAATATCCGGGAGAAATTTTCCATAAAGACTTGATATGATAAAAAAAATTAGGCTAAGATGTCATTGATCAATATTACTTTTTTCCACCTGTATAGCTTATGTAAGCAGAACAGAAATGTTCAGAGGTGGAGAAATGGATTACATTTTGATAAACATGGGAAAAAATGTATTATCACCTAATTATTGGCGTATTAAATAGTTAATAGTGCACAATAAAATCCAAACATTAATATAGCTTCAAAGAGTCAATTTTTATTTCAAACTCAAACAATTGTCTTCAAAACTCACTAAAACCAATTCATTGCATGGCTTTCCAATTCATGAACTTCAATTCATTTGTGAACGTACACTACCGATCAAAAGTTTAGGGCCAGTAAGATTTTGAATCCCAAAATGAAATTAATGGAGTAGATCCTGCTAAAAAAAAAGTACATGCTTTTCCATCACAGGAATACATTTAAAATGTAAAATATATTAAAATAGAAAACTAACAGATAAGTACATCTTACATAAACACTATTCTTTCCAACCATTCGGACTCCGTTGAGAGAGGCGGATCAGATAGTTCCACCAAATGGCTGAAATACCATTTCCTGTTTAAGTTTATTTACTGCACACAACGGCTGAGAATGCACAACAATCCACATCATCTCAGTCTCTGTGTAAAATATTGGGGAAAAATTCCAAAAAGTCAAAAATGGAAACTAATTGTTTCTTTTATTTACATTTTCTTTTGCAAATATGGCATCTGCAATCAGCGCTCCAACACACACACCGTGAGTTATTACAGAAACAAAAGTATTGAATTGGGGCTCATACGATTGTTTGTCAAATCAATGGGGAGTTTTACGAGGAGAGTTGGTGGTAAATCTTTACGGTGAGGGAGAAACACATTCCACAGGAGGGAAATAGAAAGATGGAAAGAGCAGATGAAAATAAGAGGGCAACCACAAGATCTATTTTCTTAGGAAAATGTGTGAAAATGCCTTTCTGAGCATCAGCAGCACATAGCAGATGAATCATGGAGCCACAGAAGCGTATTCAGACGAGAGTCATTAATTCATAAGCATGGGGAGGACAGACAGAGACTCATGAGGCCTGATTGATGAAAAGACACGTTTAAACTTTGCTCTTTCTCTTGTGTGTGATTGTGTTTGAGAGAATCGAAGAAACAGTGTGTACGTGTATGGTTATCTAAATTGAACGATAAACCTGAATGTTACATAATATTATCTTACTGAGAAACGATGAGTCAAAAACTTAAAGGAAATTTAAAGGAAAGTCCAACCAATAATAAATATTGTCATCATTTACTCTCAGCCTCATGTTATTCCTAACCGGTTTGACTTTTTCTTCTGTGGAACATATCTCCTAGTTTTTTGTACATACAGTAAAAGCAAATAGGCCCCAATGTTGTTTGGTTCCCAACATTCTTCAAAATATCTTCTTTTGTGTTTTGCAGAGGAAAGGAAGTAAGACCGGTTTGGAGGGTGAGTAAATATTTTTTGGGTGAACAAACATTTATATTTTTAATATTAATATTAATAACAGAGGATTGTAAAAGAGAACAAAAACACAACTTTTTCAAAAAGAGTGGAAATTTGTATAGCAATAATGTGACCCTTTTACTGCATTCTCTAGAAATAACTGATGCATTACTATGTAAACGTTTGTATATAACATTTTGTTGGTCCCATTGAAGCACAGTATATTTATTTATTTAATAATTTTAATAAATATAATAATTTACACTCTATATTATTATTGCATATTGTTTAATGTACAACAACACTGTGAGGTGCAAATAGTTTCTGCCACTATTGACAGGTATAAATAGCATCGAACTTCCATTTCAACTTATTGCAAAGAAAATACTTCTATTTTCACTAGAATTTATTGCTATTTAAACAGTATAAATAGCACCGCTGCTTTTATTAAATAAAAATAAATAAATGCACAACTGCATTTTTACTAGTGTCCCCAGACATTTGGATCCCACTGTGCATAACATAATTAATAAGCATGTAATTCATGAGCTTATGGTATGTGTCTAGAGTTTGTTTAATAGAAGCACACATAATCCAGGCCACAAAATCTCTTCGGAACAATGCGTTTCATTTTAAATTTCAATTCACATGACCCTTAAATCGCAAGAGATTATATAACCATTAAAAAAAAAAGATGAATGATCACTCCATGTGTCATTTGTATGTAACACAGTTCTTTTTGTGAATATGACAGCATGATATACTGTATATTATGATCTGATGGACTGCTCTGGTAGGTGCTAGTGTGTTTAGTGAAGTGGGTAAAATGCGCACGCACGCGCACGCGCACACGCACACACACACACACACACACACACACACACACACACACACACACACACACACACACACACACACACACACGCACACACGCACACAAACGCACACATGCACGTGCACACACAAGTACCTAACCACTCTGAGAAAGTGGTTCTACTGACAATACTGGACAATAGAGCATAGTGTCCCAGACTCTGTGCTCCCAGAGAGCCGGACAGGCGGATGTGTATTCTAGATTGTGTTTGAAACACACAAGCACTTGTATTAATTGAGAGAGAATGTACAGAGTCCAGACTACTGACTACTACAGTTTTATGAGCGTATATACTGTACACTACAGTTCAAAAGTTTGGGTTATTTTTTTGCAGTTCACAAAATATATCACATCTGTTTTCTACATTAATACTAATAAGAAATGAAATCAGCATATTAGTATGATTTCTGAATGATCATGTAACACTGAAGACTGGAGTAATGATGCTGAAAATACAGCTTTGCCATTACATGAAAAAAATTATATATTTAAAAATATAAAAAACAGTTATTAGCAAAACAGTTATTTTGCTGTTTTTTTAATAAATAAATGCCTTTGTCAGAATAAAACACTTCTTTCAAAAACATAAAAAAAATCTAGCAAACCCAAATTTAAATATCCTACTTAAGCAACAAAATAATCATAATGAATTTATTTTGCTACACTGTGTTGTTACTAGGTAGTTGGTAATGCATTTAGGGAGTAAACAGTTTAATATGCATTATGGGAATATTTACGTTGGCGACTGGACGGGGCGTGTCCAGCGACGCGACAAAGTTGAGATCTGTTCAACTTTATGCAAATGAGGAGCGACTTTTGGGAGCGACAACCAATAGGAGTGAAGTCAGTGGAGTGCACGTGATCCTATGAGAAGTTTATTTTAGCAGTCAGAAACTGTCCCAATAACTTATGATATGTCTCCGTGTACATACAGTGGTACTTGCCGCGCTGACTCCGAGCCTGAATGGTTTCGTGAACTCAGAAAGACCAGTATTTGCCAGTTTGCTGCAGTTAAATAGCCGCGATAGCAAAGAGCACTCGCTGTTTCTCGTTCATCTTTAATATTATACATTTTATGTACTGATTCCATTTATATTCAGACTTTTCATTCCAAAATGTTTGTTTGTAGCGGCACGAAAACAGATTGGTTGTCTACAATATGGAGTAACATCCGTGAATTTCACTCATAAACATTACTAGGCAACAAGTAGTGGGAACGCCCACTAGCGACCTCACCGCCAGCCACTGGTGACATAAACATTAATAAATACATTGCTTTTATGTTCATGTAACACTGCATAGCAGCTAGTCAGGTACCAAATTGTGCTAAATATTGGTTTCTTCACACCATTTCAAAATTTTTTGTTAGATGGTGCAACCCTAGTGGATTTACAGTAGGCTAAGCTTATAGAGTGTGTTTTACCTCTTAAGCGCAGCAGACATTTGGGGGGCCCTGCATTTACACCTGAGCCGCAGATGTGTAAGAAACACAGAACTGTGAATGTGTGTGTGTGCCGAAGAGGACAAAACAATTAAAAAATAAAACTACAAGCAAGCATCTGCATGTTTATTCTGGAAATTTAGCTCCAAGTTCAACGGTCCAACAGGAAATGAGAAAAATGGATGGTGAGCTCAAAAGAGTTATAATCAGCGAAGGTGGAGAACCAGCAAAGCAGTGGATGAGCGGGCGTGTGAGTGAGTGAGAGAACGCAGGACGGGAGTAATGAAAAGCATATTTTGCAGGCAGAGGACGCTGAGAAAATGAGGTGGATGTATGGCTGGATTAGGGGGCTCTAAGAATGCAAAGGAAATTAAAAAGAGCCCAAAATAGAGCAAAATAAAACACACACACACATTGTTTCTGGCTGGAAATTGTCATCTAATCTAGTGGAGCAGGGGTCAGGGGGGGTCATCCATACGAGATGTCTGTGATGTTGAGAGAATCTGAAGGGAAGGAGAACCTAAAGCTGTAGATTGCTAGATGACTGCTAATGTGATTGTTCATGTGTCTGTGATATTCTGGTCCTTTCCTTAGAAAACACTAGTAATCAATCAAACATGTAACATGGACAATGTAACAGTGATAAGGTGAGAGCAGAGAAGGTCATACATATTAATTGGCAATATTTCTACCTGGTTAATTCATTGGCAATATTTTTACCTGGTTAAAGACTTGCACAGTTTAACATCTATACTTTGTAGAAGCCTGGAAGAAAAAGAAGTCTGTATGTATGTGGAGATACATGTACTATGAGAGCTGAAGTGGTGAACTCACAAACATCCCTCTTGATGGAAAGCAGCTCTGTGCATCAAAGGGTGAAGATGACCTTGTGTTTGAGTGTGTGTGTGTGTGTGTGTGTGTGTGTGTGTGTGTGTGTGTGTGTGTGTGTATGTGTGTCAAGACTCAGGAGCATGAAGAAGAGAAGGCATTGGACCACATTTTGCTCAAGATAAGAATGAAAGATAGTGAAAAGAGAGAAAAAGACAGGAAGAGAGGAAGCTAGGGAAAGATAGAGGGCTGGAGTACAGGAGAAATACACACCAAGCATGTGTTCATCAGAATGAGGCACAACAGGCCTCTAACATAGATATGAAACACCATTAAATGACCACAGAAATCAAGGATATATCAATTATTATAAATAAGAGGGACATGTTTCTACACTCATAACTCAAGATTTCTAATCTTTTTGGGAAATTCACACACTTTCCAAATGTGAGAAACAAAGTCAAATTATCTCTCTGATACAGTAGCCTGAAGTATTACATATAACAAAAACCATAATGTTTCTTTTCTTTCTTTTCTTTCTTTCTTTTTTTACTTCAAAACAAATATTTAATCAATCTACACTTTTTTGTATCTTAAGAGCATTACAATTCTGCCCATTATAGGGATGCATAATTTATCTGTGCCAAATTGGTTATCATCCAACATTACACTTTTTTTTGTCGTATTGGCTGATATTATATATTTCATTGTGCTGCTCATTTCCCCCTTTTTTACATTTAGATGGCCTTTTCTGTCATCTAATGACCACTTAAAATTTAAATTTAAATTGTACTACCGGTATTTTAATTTATTCAGACAACGTAATATAGAACTTTAATGTCAGCCCTACTGGCCAGAACTTTAATATTGGCGCATCCCCAGTCCATTACAACAGAAGATGGGTTGGATGTAAAAGCCGATCCTGAATAATTAAAAATTATATTTAAAGACATCAGAGGGTTAAAAAAGGCAGTCTGTATTAGCAGTCAAACCTAGAGCCCAGAGAGTACAGGAATTGTCTAGGTTCCCCATCAGTAGATCTCAATATGAACAACATTATCATTAACAGTGAACAAGAGATGGCAGTTAACAACTAAACACTTATCAATCATTAACATCAATAACTAATAATTAACCACTGATACACAATTACAGATAGTCATCAAGAACTCAAACAAAGTTAAAGAATATAAGAAGAGAAGGATCAAGAGAAAAGATGAAAGAACTGATGGAATTGAAGAAGAACCTGGGGGAAAGAAGAAAAAGAGAGGGGTATCGGCCCCTGCAGAGAAACAAAGAAGAGAGGGAGGCAAAGAAGGAGATAGCAAAACGACTTAAGAAAGGAAAGACAGTGTTAGTGTGGTGGAGTGAAGAGCAGAATATAGGGGCTGTTCCCCCTGGCTCAGGCCTTGATTAACACCAGACTTCCAAACAGGAAATGACCCGGCCAACGTCGAGCAACGGGAGGCTTTCCATCTGGAGCCCAGCGCTGCATAAGACTCGAACACACACATCTGAACGACCAGAGCAAAAGAGCGATAAAACCAACACTGATTTCACCAAAATCAAAGATGATAAAGAAAGGACCCCATTTTCAATGCAAATTCTACTCATTATAGCAGTATATGAATGCTTGTCAGTCATGGACAATGAATTCAATTCGACAAGCTTAGTGACAAAAAAACCCAAAAAACTATATAAACACTATTATGTGAAGAGGTATGTTTGTTCCTGCTATTATTCAGTGATGATTTTGTTAGGAAATTAGATATCAATGAACTCAAAAAGATGCCAGAGTTTGGAGATTGAAAGCACAATAATTTCTGTCATGACAACTCTGCGAGTGTTTGGCCTGGTAATGGATATGGCATTTATGACATGTTTGAATTGGCTGGAATAGATCTGCTAGGCTGCTGCTGTTGGATATTGCTGCTGCTGCAGAGCAAGTAAGGGACTTGCTACTACCAATGCATACACAAATACGCTGCTGTGAGCAAGTAAGACATGCTGCTGCAGTACAACAGAGCATACATGCATTAACCATATCAGATATATACAGGTGGAGCTAGGGAAGGTAGAGGGTTTCTGAACGCATGATGCAACTGCTAGAGAAAATGCAGATTAAGTTTTTGAAGATTGAGCAGTGAGCTCATTGGCTACTGATACAGCAAGAACCAATCAGCTGTGGCCTATAGAGAATGATGTGACTGCAAGCGGATGGAGGTAAGGACCTCTAAGCCTGCGCCATCGAGAGTTCCATGACAGAACTTTGTATTAATGTGCAGAGAGATGAGGGAGGATAGGAGGGAAAAAAGTTGCATCTCTGCAGTGACCCAGACAAGAGACATATGCACAAGCGTGCGTTAAGGGCAAGCAGGACAGACCCCGAGAGAAAAACACCAGAGAGTGAGAGTAGAGAGAGAGAGAGAGAGAGAGAGAGAGAGAGAGAGAGAGAGAGAGAGAGAGAGAGAGAGAGAGAGAGAGTGAGAGAGAGAGAAAGAGAGAGAGAAGAGAGAGAGAGAGAGAGAGAGAGAGAGAGAGAAAGAGAGAGAGAGAGAGAGAGAAAGAGAGAGAGAGAGAGAGAGAGAGAGAGAGAGAGAGAGAGAGAGAGAGAGAGAGAGTAAGAGAGAGAGAGAGATGGATTGTGAGTGAGTAATCTTAACCATTCCCAAAGGAGTGATATGACCAGAAAGAATGTGGACGTGTGTTTGGCTGTGTGTAAGACGGCTGGGACTGTCCCCTCTCTCGTGTGTGTGTTTGTCTGTGAGTACGAGTGACCCCTGTGGCTATGATTACGGTTTAAAGTCTCTTTATGAGCTGAAGGGTTTCCTGTCACAAACAAGTGCTAACTACGTTTATTAGACTTTTACTTCCTTCAGAAACATACAGTATTCACAAACACACACTTCAAATGTTACTGACATATCCTGCAGGCAGATTGTGATTGGATGATACGAGTGATGAAATCCTCCAATCAGTAAGCTTATCTGGATGTGCTTCCTGTCCTGGAGCTGAGGAGTGTTTAATTTCCTTTAATTAAAGAAGAGATTTTTAATTTCCTTCTAATTAAAGCATGACTATTAATTTCCTCTGTAGAAACCAGTAGGTACAAACCACCACTGTCTATATATTTATGTTTGTGTGTGTGTAGGTAGAGGCAATGACAGCAAAGGTAACTGGAAATCCCTTGAAAGAAAGAAAGAAAGAAAGAGAGAGAGAGAGAGAGAGAGAGAGAGAGAGAGAGAGAGAGAGAGAGAGAGAGAGAGAGAGAGAGAGAGAGAGAGAGAGAGAGAGAAGGTCATGGGGTGAGAGATCTCTTTGTCAAGTCGAAGTGTTGCCATGCCAACACAAGCATCAGACTTAGCCTCCTCTTGTAGATCAACATGATTCTGCTTTTTGCAACCCGGGCCACTATAATAGAGATATGATTCGGCAGACAACTATGGCAAAAAGCAAACAGTGATGCTTGGAAAAAATATCATCACAAATTGAAAAGCATTAATTACTCACCCTCGTGTCTCATAGACTCACCACATTCACGGCTCAGAAAGGTAGTAAAGACATTGTTAAAATACCCCATGTGACTACAGTAGTTTAACCTTTATGTTATGAAGCAACGAGAATACTTTTCGCAAAAAGCTCCCCAAAATAATGACTTTATTCAACAATTTCTTGTCTTCTGTGTCAGTCTCTGACGCTGTTCACGTGAGCACCACGTGATGCTGACGCAGGATCCCGCCAACACTGAGTGGGTGTTCTGATATAGAACCTGGAAGCACTGCACTGTGTTTACAATGTGAACAGCATTGAGACTGACATGAAAGAGAATATAGTAGTCATTTTTGTTCGTTTTTGGCATGCAAAAAGTATTCTCGTCGCTTCACATTAAGATTGAATCACTGTAGTCACATGGACTATTTTAACGGTGTCTTCACTTCCTTTCTGGGCCTTGAAAGTGGTAATGGCGTTGCATTCTAATATCTTAATTTGTATTTCGAATATGAACAAAGGTATTACGGGTTTGGAACGACATTAGGGTGAGCACACACACCAGCCATTTTGACCAAAAAGTGCCGAATTGGAGCATAAATGATATCTGATAGCTCACCAAAACAAACACACACATCCACTTGCACGTATAAGGCCACACACAGATTTAGAAAAACACACAGGGCATCCACACACAAACACAGGCAGGTACTCAGAGGAAGACACCCCCAGATTTCCAAAGAGACCTCCCAGCATGCTTCTCTGCTGCCTATGACTCTCACACAGAAGGGTGAAAGATATAGGAAAAATAAAAATAATAATCTCTACAAATATTTCTTTTTCTATTATGTACTATGTGAACGTGTTCATGAACTTGCAATTGTACTAGCATGTGTATTTGGTTTTAACGTGTGTATTTGTGGATGATGGAATGCCCTTGGCCAAAAGGATGAAGTGGGATTTGATTTTTGATTTTTTTTTGCTGTATAATATGTGCAGTTAAATCACTTTGTTTTGGCAGTAAACATGATGGCGGAAAAGGCAGGAAAGAGAGATCATGTGTTTATGTGCTGGGAGAGATTTTGTGCATGTGTTTATGTGCTGGGACACTTCCAGGCCAATGTATGACACTTCTACATGTACATGCGGGCAATGTTACATACATATGTTTTTGTGTAAAACTTGATATCATAGAAACTGAGATAGAAATTTAGCGATATCAATATTATGTCCAATACAATAAGGTAATACATATTTTCATGTTATGATCATTCACAGATAAAATGGCTGATATTAAAATTCTGTATTATTTTGTCTAAATAAAATAAAAATTAAAAAAAACCCAAAGGGTTTAAAATGCTACATTTATTTTCTTATAAATTATATTCTTTTTGCCACATATTTGACAGTGTTATTAAATTATTAACGTTTTAAAGATTACATTTAAGTAAGTGTTTTTCAGCCCCTCCCCTTCCACCACCTGTTAGAGACCCTTTTAATAATCCAAATAATTCTCAATGGAAAAATACACTGATATTAAATAAAATATCCTCTACCATCTTGAAAATAAGTACATGAGTTACAAATGCCTCTTTATGCTGACTTTAAACCTTGGCGTGGCCAGCAGTAATTAATAACATTCAATATCATAAATCAAAATCCATAACAAAGAACAGGTGGCTTTTCTATTTCTATTACTCTTCACCGTTCAAAGCCCTGAGCCATTAAAATATCAGGTCTGTGATTCATGTGCTATCCATCAGCTCCTAATTCAGACAATACTGCTCTATAAACAGTCTTCAAAGTTTTATTTATTGATGGGGCTCATCCAATTCTATAAACAGACACAGTAGCACACCATCACACTGTTTTCAGAAAGTCAACACCTCCGCCAATAACATTCTCTGTTTCACACAAAGTCCTTTGAGGTAATCCAATTACAATTGCTGTTTCAGTCCAGCAGGAAGCCTTTTTATCCAATAATATTTCTTGTTTCACAGGGATAGCTCAGGTACCACATGTAGAGTTGGCTGTGGATAACTAAAGAACTCATTTCCTATGACGTAAGACTGAAAAGGAAACATTTCCCTAGATGGACAAACTAAAACCAGAGACAGACACAGGTTACTAACAACAATTAAAGCCAGATTTAATGTCAGATACATTCTCATTCAGATTCTACATAAGTGAGAACACTCCTCTGTCTCGTTTTCTATCCATCCTCTAGTGAATTCATTCCTCTCTCAGTTCTGATCTGTCTGTTTGGAGACATTTTACTGCCTCACCTCTGACTCTCTACCCGCTGCTCTGTAAAGCCACAAGCCTTCAGTGATGACAGCGCTGAACAACAATAACGTCATAATAACATGCTACAGCTAACGCCACCCTCTTGCCCCCTGCACTGATGGAGATCAAACTCATAGGACAAAGTAGAGACCACCATCTCAATAAGTATATGTTATTGTACAGATGGATAGGTGGACAACCATTTTAGTGAATCTTTGGTTCTAAAAAATTATTAAATGAGTCCCTGCACAGACATTGTTTTGTAGCAATAATAAAAACATTAAATGTTTATATGTTAAATGTTAATAATGTTAATATAATAATAGGTATATATATATATTATTAAATTGTACATCTTACATTATATTTTAACATTAGTATAACATTTGATAATTTTTTGTTAGGTTGCAGTTTTTCCACATCGATAGACTGATAGATAGAATGATGGATAAAAAGAACAACAGATAGAATGATGAAAAGAAAGAACAAAGATAGAATAATAGAATGATAAATAGAAAGAGCAATAGAGCAATGGATTGATAAAACAGAGAGAACGAACAATAGTTAGAATGATAGAGAGAAAGATAGAAATAGCGAACAATAAAGAATGATAGAAAGAGAACACTAGATAGAAGGATAGAATCAAAGAATGATAGATAGAACAATAGAATAATAAGATAGAAAGAGCAATAGATAGAATGATAGAAAGAACAATAGATAATATAAAGAATGAACAATAGATAGAATGTAGACAGAACGATAGAAATAGGAAACGATAAAGAATGATAGATAGAAAGAAATAATAATATAATGATAGAAAGAACAATAGATAGATAGAATGATCGACAGAACGATAGAAATAGCTAATGATAAGCAATGATCGCTAGAAAGAACAATAGACAGAAAGAATGATAGACAGAAAGAACAGTGGATAGAAGGATAGAATGAAAGAACGATATATGGAAAGACCGATAGATTCAAAGAACAATAGAAAAAAAACGATAGATAGATAGATAGAAAGAACAATAGATAGATAGATAGAACAATAGAGAGAAATAATGATAGACAGAAATGATAGATGGAAATAACAATAGACGGATGGACGGATAGACAGACAGTCAAACCCACTATCTGGTGTTGGTAAACAGGACGACACACATAATGAAAGACAGCAGTCAGAGTTACAGCAGCACTTCCCTCTGTAATTCTGTAGAGTCCGGTGATGCTCTGTAATTCACCTCCCATGAGTGTGATTTTAACTTCTCTCGCCCTCTGCATGTGTGCGTTTGCTCTGACAGGCTTTTCTGCTGTGTATTTGTGTTGGGGTGGACGTCCTGTTATTAAAGCTCTCTATGCAATCTCTGTGAGTTTGAGAACAAGTGGGTGAGTTTTTATTATGTGTTTCTCTGCTGATTTAAAATGAGTATTCAGCCAGAGCGGTTCCCATGCTGACCAGAGGGTGAGTGCATGTTAGTGTGTGCGTAAGCAGCTGGTTCCCATGGCGACCATGTTTCAAGTCGAGCCTGATTTCCATTCAGACCAATTTAATTGAGCCGAATGTCACAATCAATATATATTTCACTGAGCACATACACGGCATTGGTACAAGAACACCAGCTGCAGCTGCACGTTCTTTCATTGTTAAATAATTTGATTGTTACACTGATGACGAAAACATACGGCAAAAGTTTCATTACACGTGCGTCCAGACACGTTCATACGCTCAGAAATCCTTTAAAACCTACAAATAGCTGTCAATGAGCGGTCATACATTTTCCTGGACACACCTGGTGTGCATTGGCACTATAATTGGCAGGCCAGGGTTTATATGAAAGAGTCAAAAACATAGAGAGGGAGAAAGAGGCCCCTCGGCCGAGAAGAGCAGGAAGTTAGCAAGAGCCAAAGCATTATTCATCAATGCAAGAGAGAGAAAAATAGACAAGAACGAAAGAAGGAGGGGGAAAAAGTAAATACTAATTTTTATTGTACTTAACATTCATTTTAATGCATAATATAAAATACTATACTATTAAAATGATAGAGAAATGAAAACAATAGAAGGATAGAAAGAACAATAGACAGAAAGAACGAGAGATAGAATGACAGAAAGAACAATAGAAAGAATGATAAAAAGAACGAGACAGAATGATAGAAAGAACGATACATAGAATAGATAAAAGAACGATTGATAGAAAGAACAAAATTTAGAACGATAAAAAGGATGATTAATAGAATGTTAGATAGAATGATCTAAAGGATTGAAAGAGAACGATAGATAGAATGATAGAAAGCATGATAGAGAATGATAGACAGAGGAATAGAGATAATGATAGAAAGAACGAATGATAGAAAGAATGATAGATAGAACGATAGATAGAATGATAGAAAGAACTTTAGATAGAACGATAGAAAGAAAAAACGATAGATATAATGATAGAAAGAACAAACGGTTAGATAGAATGATATAAAGAACGATTGATAAAGAACGATAGATAGAATGAAAGAAAGAACGATGGATAAAATGAAAGAAAGAACGATAGATAGAATGATAAAAAGAACCATATAGAACGATAGAACGATAGAAAGAACGACAGAAAGAACGATTGATAGAAAGAAAAAATGAAAGATAATGATATAAAGAACGAATGATATAAAGAACGATAAAAAGAACGATAGATAAAACGATAGGAAAAAAGATTGATAGAAAGAGCATTAAACAATGATCAAAAGAACAAACGATAGATAGAATGACTGATTGAAAGAAGGATAGATAGAATAATAGAAAGAACGATTGATAGAAAGAACAATTGATAGAAATAAGGATAAATGGAATGATAGAAAGAATGTTAGAATGAAGGATAGATAGGAGCAATAGAAAAAATGAACGATAGACAGAACGATAGAAAGAACGAACAATTTCTATAGAGCGATAGAACAATTTTATTATTACAATTAAAAATTGTCTAAATGTAATAAAACACTGCTAATTACTTTTATTTTATATTCATAATGTAATTGATATCAGGAGATTTGCTAAAGATTACATGTATTTATATATATATATATATAAACGCAATGTAATGGATTGTGTCTATAATGATAGCAACTTTCAGCTCAAAAACTGTGCTCACGTACTCAAGTTACAGCATATTTTCCAACAATCGCAATACTGCAACATGCCAGCTTGTTTCTTTCAGAACCCCACAGGTACGGAAACATTCGTGAAACTTCAAAACCACACCGACACACACACACACACACACACACAGACACACACACACACTTGAAACGACACGGTAAAGATGGAGGACCACAAGCCAGTCTGACCGCTGTGGCAAAAGCATCTATTACATGCGCTGATGGCGACTCTCTCAGGGTGTGTCCACCAGCCTAATAGGCACTTTGAATTTCACTTTAGAACATCAAATCATTGTAACACACACAAAAAAACAGAGCTCTCAAGGTTGGAAAAGTTGAACTTGCAGTCATGTTTCAAAAGAGGCATTGCACGCAGTCTTTCAAGAAACCTCCATGTAACCCTGAATACACAACATTATGTAGGCGGCAAGCAAAAATGACTAAGAAACTAAAGCCTGGAGACTGAATTGGTTTGAAGTGCGGGCCGGCGAGTGTACAGAGTTCATTCCTGCAGTCACAAATCAGGCTGAATCAGGTTTACAGGCTCTCATATGGGCCACAGATTCAGATGGCTTCCATCAGCTGTCACCAAACCGAGAGAGAGAGAGAGAGAGCATGAAAAAGGGAGAACGTCTGAGGAAAAAGTAAATCAAAGATTTCAATCTGTTACTTTCAAAGTGGATTCCACCATAAAAAGAAGAGCAGTGTGCTAGTATGTGTGTGTGTGTGTGTGTGTGTGTGTGTGTGTGTTGACGGATGGAATGTGAGGGTTGTGAGTGAGTATTCCTGGGGACAAAAGACAGAAAACAGAGGTGTTTCTTTACATTCATCTTAACTTGCTCACTTTTACCATGTCCATCCATTTTGTATCCTCTTGACTCCTCAGTGACCCAGCTCTCTCTTGATCCTTTCCTTTAAGTAATACATCTTGTAACATACAGAACAGTAATTGAGGGACAATCCTGTTGGAGCAACCTGAGATACCGTATATAGTGCGTTTTAAAACCTAGTAAGGGAGCAAAAAAAATGCGAAAGAAAAGAAAAATACAAACTCTGTTCTTTCTATGGTAAGGATGGCTTAGAAGTCTATATATACAATATAGACAATAAAGCCCCTGGTATACTTTGTTCAGTTTAGGCAGCTTACTAGGATTTAGAACACAGCTTATGGGCCAGATTTACCAAACAGGGCAAATTAGTGTGAGAACACAATCCCATAAAAGCGCTGATGGGAGTAGAAAGTTCTGCGGGCGATTTACTGGCAATGTGCACATTAAAGAACACAGACATAGCCGGATCATTTACATAATTACCATTTCTCTTGCTCTTTGATGAGATAGTAAAATAATAAGACGTGTCGGTAATTTTTTTATTTTTTTTTTAAGATTAAGCTTTTTTTAAGTTTATAAATAATAATAATAATTATGAAATAATAATAGTACTAAAAACACGGTAGTGTAATATGGGTAGTTGACACAACATGTTCTGGACTAAAAAAAAATTACCAAGTCAATTTTTCCAACAATTAACACATTTTTTAAATGAATTTTTAATGGTCTTGAGGTGTGGCAAAAATTTTTTTCTAAAACAAATATTTAGGGATGCACTGCTATTAAAATGTAGATTGAAACTGATAAATTATGGCTGAAATAAATAAATAAATAAAATAAATAATCTTAAATGCTATTTTTGCTATAAATGCTATTTAGGGATCACAACACTAATGGATATTCTCTTTGAGATTTGCAAAGGATTGCATTAACAGTTATTAGTGTTTTTAAAAATGAACATGTGAGCATTAGATGATGGCAAATGTAAACTAAAAATATGAGCTTATAGAAGCTACATGTATAAAACAGCATACATGCATAAGCAGCATTGTTGTTTAAATGTTCCAGCACAAATCACAAGTGTGTAACACAGAGATTAAGGCATGACATCTTCATGAAGTCACTCAATGATGTGGAAACTAAGTGACAATAATGTGACACTATATGAATGAATGAGGGATTTATACAGCGCATTTCATATGTACAACTGTACACCCAAAGCGCTCATTACTAACTAACTGACTTCTAGTTGTGTCTGCACATTATTGCTTTAGTATAATGGTACTGGGATCATGTTGAACTAGTATTCCACCACTGACCTGTGATCTCCTGCAGCAGAGGGCTTAATGTGGTCTGCCGGGTGAGTCGGAGTGTCAATGCACCAATCAATTCCTTCTCCACCTTCTCCACATGCTTTCCCTCCTCGGCACCAGCCGGACATGCTTCTTGGGCCATAGAGTACACATAAACCAGCAGCACCAGAAGATCATCCATGCTCAGCTCACCAGAGTCAGAACCTGTTCCAGACTCACTGGACTTTATGAGGGGAAGAAGTTGTTTCAGAACCTCTGCCAGGTCAGAGTCCCCCAAGGCCTGAAGAACAGAGACAAGACATTCATCAGCAATATTAAGACTATTACAAATGTAGAATCGCATCTATCAAACTACAGCTGTGACATTTATCCAGCAGGAATTACAAAGTTCTGCTTTAGTTATTTCCATGACACGATCAATCATTATGTCAGAGATCTCCACCGCACTCTTTTCCACTTTTACGTATGCTAAATTCTTTAGCAAATCAGTACTGAAGGGAGCAATTATTTGTTCTGACCCTAAACTAATAGCCTACCTAATTCTGTTACAGAGCATATTTATGGATGGGATCTGCTAAAATATCTTTTAAAGGTGAAGTGGGGTTAAACTATTTTCTCGTACCCCAGCTTCTTATGCAGAGACAACAATAAGTTCATGTTTTTGAAAAAAGTATTTTATGCTTACAAAGCATGCTTTTATTTGATCTAAAATACAGTAAAACATTAGACTGGGTAAACCCAGCCTGATCTGCCGGCGATTTGATTTCGCCCTGCAGCTCAGGCTGGAAACCTGTACATTCTTTTATCCTGCTTCTGTTACAATTTTGCAGCGACCAATCAAAAACTGGCTTATCCACCTGCTGCGCTATTGGCGGGTTTAATCCAATCCAATTCCTTTTAACCTCTCGACGATGCTCAATGTCTTCTTTTTGATTCAGCAAACACATCACTCAGGTGGGTGTAAATACCACTCACTTTCATGTTGTTGTTTTTTTGTGCATTGCTGCTTCTGCAAACCGCTGATCAATGCTACAAACCAACACGTTTGTTGACACGTTTCCTGCCTGGAGTTTTCGTTGCAAAGTACGTCACCTGGATCGTTGGTCTGATTGGTTGAAGGACTATCCAATTGCGTACAGAGTAATTTGAACTATGCCTGTTGATCACGCCTATTGTGCAGTAGAAAATACAGAGCAGACTCCCCAGACTAATGTTCAATCTTTAAAGATTGAGCTTGGTCTGGTGATAGCCAGACTAGTAAAACATATAAATAATGTGAAATATTACAATTTAAAATACCTGCTCAAATTTCTGCTCAAAAAACATTTAATATTATCAATATTAAAAACAGAAGCTTAATATTTTTGTAGAAACAACATTTTATCAGCATTCTTTGATGATTGATTGATTGATAGATATCTTTATTTTGAACATATATACAGTATATATATATATATATATACACACAGGTCCTTCTCAAAAAATTTGCATATTGTGATAAAGTTCATTATTTTCCATAATGTAATGATAAAAATTAAACTTTCATATATTTTAGATTCATTGCACACCAACTGAAATATTTCAGGTCTTTTATTGTTTTAATACTGATGATTTTGGCATACAGCTCATGAAAACCCCAAATTCCTATCTCAAAAAAATAGCATATTTCATCCGACCAATAAAATAAGTGTTTTTAATACAAAAAAAGTCAACCTTCAAATAATTATGTTCAGTTATGCACTCAATACTTGGTCGGGAATCCTTTTGCAGAAATGACTGCTTCAATGCGGCGTGGCATGGAGGCAATCAGCCTGTGGCACTGCTGAGGTGTTATGGAGGCCCAGGATGCTTCGATAGCGGCCTTAAGCTCATCCAGAGTGTTGGGTCTTGCGTCTCTCAACTTTCTCTTCACAATATCCCACAGATTCTCTATGGGGTTCAGGTCAGGAGAGTTGGCAGGCCAATTGAGCACAGTAATACCATGGTCAGTAAACCATTTACCAGTGGTTTTGGCACTGTGAGCAGGTGCCAGGTCGTGCTGAAAAATGAAATCTTCATCTCCATAAAGCTTTTCAGCAGATGGAAGCATGAATATCTCCAAAATCTCCTGATAGCTAGCTGCATTGACCCTGCCCTTGATGAAACACAGTGGACCAACACCAGCAGCTGACATGGCACCCGAGACCATCACTGACTGTGGGTACTTGACACTGGACTTCAGGCATTTTGGCATTTCCTTCTCCCTAGTCTCCCTCCAGACTCTGGCACCTTGATTTCTGAATGACATGCAAAATTTGCTTTCATCCGAAAAAAGTACTTTGGACCACTGAGCAACACTCCAGTGCTGCTTCTCTGTAGCCCAGGTCAGGCGCTTCTGCCGCTGTTTCTGGTTCAAAAGTGGCTTGACCTGGGGAATGCGGCACCTGTAGCCCATTTCCTGTACACGCCTGTGCACGGTGGCTCTGGATGTTTCTACTCCAGACTCAGTCCACTGCTTCCGCATGTCCCCCAAGGTCTGGAATCGGTCCTTCTCCACAATCTTCCTCAGGGTCCGGTCACCTCTTCTCGTTGTGCAGCGTTTTTTGCCACACTTTTTCCTTCCCACAGACTTCCCACTGAGGTGCCTTGATACAGCACTCTGGGAACAGCCTATTTGTTCAGAAATTTCTTTCTGTGTCTTACCCTCTTGCTTGAGGGTGTCAATGATGGCCTTCTGGACAGCAGTCAGGTCGGCAGTCTTACCCATGATTGCGGTTTTGAGTAATGAAACAGGCGGGGAGTTTATAAAAGTCTCAGGAATCTTTTGCAGGTGTTTAGAGTTAATTAGTTGATTCAGATGATTAGGTTAATAGCTCGTTTAGAGACCCTTTTCATGATATGCTAATTTTTTGAGATAGGAATTTGGGGTTTTCATGAGCTGTATGCCAAAATCATCAGTATTAAAACAATAAAAGACCTGAAATATTTCAGTTGGTGTGCAATGAATCTAAAATATATGAAAGTTTAATTTTTATCATTACATTCTAGAAAATAATGAACTTTATCACAATATGCTAGTTTTTTGAGAAGGACCTGTATCACAAATATTTTATTATATATTATTAAAATGAATATAAAATGACATTACACTGAGAATAACACAAAGATTTACTGTATATAATATTTAACTATATGATGTCTTTAACCCACAATCTGCATATTTGCTGTCCATTTAAAAAAAACTAAATTTGTCAAGAGGCTGCCCCAGAGTTCAAGATTTTTTTCCCAACCAACGTAAAGTGCAGATGACCCTGAAAAGTTTCCACAAATCTTTTTTGTGACATCTGTCTACAGGTAACAATATCAGAGCAAATTTAACTCTGCTCACAGGAAAAACTGCTCAGTTTCCACGAGTACAGATTGTTGAGATCTGAGTCTGAGAATGATTGCGTGCTTGTGTTAGAGCGTGTGAGTATTTGAAACCTACAAAATCTAATAACCTTGAGGATGGATTTTATATGCAATGAAAAACGTCCCTATTGAGCTCAGCAGAGCTGTTCTGCCCAACACAAACACGTTTTCTCTCTCTAGAGAGAGCTAAACTGGCCTTGCTTCAGAATCTCATATCTGAAAACTACAAAATCCTCCCTCTGAGCCTGGGAGTACAATGACAACCAAACAATACATTCCAAAGCACTGAAACATGGAGTCTCAGCACACAAGGCCCCCGCGTGTCATCCTTCCTTCCGAACATGACCGGCCCCCCTTGAATCATCTTATGAGGTAACCATTATCAGTCAGAAGAGAAATAAATGGAGTGTGTTGTAGGTTATTCTTTTAGACAAAATTAAATTCCACACCATTAAGTTGGGCGCACACGCCATTTTTTTTTTCACTCGGGAGTGGGAGATCGTTGATGCTCGTGTGGTCGTGGCTCACATTGTGTGAGAGGAATTACTAAATGAGCCGAGTACATTACGAGCATGTTTAAAAAATTCGGGGAGTCAGCCTGATTTTGACCAGCGTATAGTCTGTCCCATATTGCCAAATCATGCACAACCACTCACATAGGCTAGATCTATGAATAAGCTATAGCTCAGCGGCTGTAACCATTCAGCATGCACTGACACACACACACACACACACACACACACACACACACACACACACACACACACACACACACACACACACACACACACACACACACACACACACACACACACACACACACACTATACAATACACTCTAGTTGTTTCTGTTGAAAGGAATTGCTGTGCTACTCTCTGCTCTTCAAGGATTTTTTTTTAGCAGCAAGATTGAAAGCTTCAGTCTCCGTGTTTAGCCCAAAAGCTTGTGCAATTGCCACCGGCTCACTGTGCAGGACAGTCGTGCCGTGTACCAGCTGCTTTGACACGATCATCAGGTTAAATGACTGGTAACGTGTGCAATATCTCACAACCCCCTGAGTGTCCGAACTCGTACAGTGTATGCCCGCCTTTACCCCGCTTTAGTCGATGAGATTCCCCATTTAGACTTCTAAGGTCTGACCCATGGTGTACAGAATCGGAATAGATTTTAGATGTTTCTGATTTATAGAATGTTCTTGCTTGGAGTGTGCTCTGGGGGTACTCAAAGAGTCAGAGGAAGTCGAGCCCCAGCTGGCTAATTCAGATCTTTGTGCCATATAACCTCCCAGGCAGAGCGCCTGGATATGAGGGACGCACTCTTTCTACATTGGATGGAATCATTCTAAATGCAGGCCTGGATATGTAAGAAGGAAGGACATCGACTTGGCGAATGACTGGGTATGATGGATCACGTTCACAACATCATGAACGAAATGATATATTTAAAAAGAAACAGCTCATTGAGAGGAACCACAGTGAATCTTGATCGATACTTTTCCTTTAACAAAATGGTTATCAATAACAAACAACTCAATTCTATCAGAAATGAATGCGGTTCTGGTAAGCCAACTGTCAAACTCTTCAGATGATGGTGTGGCTGCCACTTTTTATTGTGCAAGGTAAAAGATTTCAGGATTGCTTTTGGAGACCTGTGCAAAGTTGATGGTAAAGGCGACTACCTTGCGACATAAACAAGATCAACAAGATGAGCATCCAAGGCAACACTAAACATATAAGGTGTCATTTTACTGAATTTCTGAGTAAATGAATAATTAAATATTCAAACAATTTATTCCCTTAACCACCATTAACTATGGCATCAGGTTTGCAGTATTAGTTTGAGCCCTTGTCCAATAATGACAGTGAAAAAGAACAAGCTGATCGACCCAAACAACCTTTGCAAGCCCAACATATGCGGGACACTGTACAGTGGCAATTCTTTATTTTATACCTCTCTTATGTTTCAGATATGATGTTATCTACAGTTAACACACATCCACGTGAGCGCCACATTCAATCTTGTTCTGTGAAATTCTGAATCAAAGCCCAGATTTGTATTTTACAATGAATAACATTCGAGGGAAACAAGAACAAACTCCCTCAAAAGGCACGTGACTCACACTAGCCTCTACAAAACACAAAACACATTTTTATCCTTTGACATTGTGAAATAGAAGCCTTGCAGAACCCTTAGCCCAAATATTTGTGAAACAGAGCAGGCGTTTTCATTTCTACTTCATTTACAGGCCAAATAAAGATTTTTTTATGATGCAGTCTTTACATCATGATGGTAAGAGATATTCTGCAACATCTTTGACTGCAAATGTACCATAGCAACATCTGACCTAAAAAATTCCACAAATGCATTCGCCCCACTATGTGTCTTTGCTAGAAAGGAAAAACAGTGCCAGGGCTGTCATGCACCAATTTTTAAGGCAGTCCTGCCTCACTTAGTAGTCAAGGCAAGATAGGACACGATCAGAGGAGGAAAAAGAAAACAAAAACAAAAAACACATAAAAAAACACACTTGGGGGTTAAAATCCAGTAAGGATTTTTGTCCAGCTTCAGAAGTTCAGAATTCTACTTGCCCTGCCAAAAGTTTCACTGGACCCAACACACAATACAAATGACAAATTCAAAATATAAATTAATCAAATTATATAATATATCTGTAATAATATCTGAATAATTATAAGGTTATTATTAGGGGTGTGCATTGGCACTGCCCTCACAATTCGATTCGATTACGATTCGCCAGGACGCAATACAAGCAGTCAGATATTGAACAACAGATTTTATTGGCTGCTATGTGTGTATTATAACTCTCCTGTATCTTTGACATAAATGTCATTAAATAAAATAAAATTGAATGTTACAGGGTGTTGGATATGGCATTTTCAAACCTGAAAAAGAAAACATAAATCACTGCTTTCAATGCTTGACGAATGTTTCTCTTCTCTCTGCTTTAGAACTATTTGAAATTAAATAGAGCACTAACAGACAACTTTTCCCAGTAGTGACCATAAGTTAGTTGTATTGCCAACGTGCTTGATTTTAATGTGGCAGGTTTTACACACCGCGTAAGTCTTATCTAGTTTCCCATTAACTTCGTTAGGGCTGCAACTAACGATTATTTTGATAATCGATTAATCGGACGATTATTTTTTCGATTAATCGATTAATCGGATAGAAATTAAATTAGATTTTATTTTTTATTATAACTAAATAAAACCGTAAATCAGGGTATTTATTTGTAAAAGTGTACTTTAAAAAGTGCAAAAGCCACACATTGAGTTTTACTAATATCAATATTTGCATTGTTTTTAATGATAATTGCTGATGGCAAGTTGACAAACATGATTATTGTTAAAAAAATGATATCCAACATATTATGTTTTAACACAATTTTTGTTAAAACAAATTTACACAGACATGTTGTTCAGATGTGAATATCTGAACTAAAAACAAACTAAAAACATCTAAAATATATAATTCATTTAATTTTTATTTAAAATTAATTATATATAAGGAATATAAGGATAAAGAATATAATATATATTATGTATATAATATATAAAAGAATATAATATAAGGATAAATTGATTAAATAAATATAGAAAGACTGAAAACAATTGTGTGAATGTAGAGCCGCAGTAGATCGCGTTTGAAAAACAATTAAAACTTAGTAGACAAATGCTATAAAAAGCGGAATGGAGGTAACGTTACCCAGCAAGCTAACAGGCTTGAGTAAAGGACAGGAGAAATTATGCATTAGTGCACAAGCATTCGCTGAAAACCACTGAGTACAGTGACTAAAAAACAATATTTTACTGCTGCTGTTATTAACTGCCTTTGTATTTAATGCTTCACTTTGTAAACACCGTTTTAATTTAACCTATTTCTGCGTTAGCGCTATTTTAATCCATCACTTACGTTGCGAGCGAAATGATTGCACAACTTGATGCTCGAGACAAAATACAGACATCCCGGAAGTCCTGGGAGTCTCCCGCATATTGATTGCGGCTCCCTGATGCCCGAAATCTAGAGCGCGCAAGCAAGAGCGCGCATGCGAGACAGAAGAGACTGCTCCAAACAGTGTTGCGCGCGCGCTCGGCAGAGCGCCTGAGGGAGAGAGACCTTGCGTGTGTGTGCGTACCAGTAAACGCTCCCCGTGACGTAAGCAGACCAACAAATCGATAATGACATTCGTTGACAACGATTTTCATAATCGATTATAATCGATTTTATCGATTAGTTGTTGCAGCCCTAAACTTCGTAGAATCCGAAATGTGCCCAGATGTCCGCTTTCCAAGCTTTGGGTGCGTTTTTGATTACCCGTCTATCGCGGTCATCTCCCTCTGCCTCAGCCATCTTTATTGTTGTTACTATGCCCCCGGAAGTAATTGAAACTTCAAAACTTTATTGTCCAAGGCCAGAAAATAAACAGTGACATAATCGATTATGGCACTTTGCCGCATCGATGCTGAATCGTGCATTTCCCGCATTGCGATGCATCGCCGAATTGATTATTGTTGACACCTCAAGTTATTATAATTATACATTATTATGAAATTAACAAGCAAAAGTCACAGAAAACCAAGGGCCCTATTTTAACTATCTAAGCACATGGTCTAGGGCTGTAACGATACGCGATATAAAATCGAAATCGCGATACTCAGGTCCACGATCCTGTATCGCGATGTGAGAAGGCAGAATCGCGATCACACCCCTTCCAACTCCCAGAGTTATCCTTCCTGTCCAGAACCAGGGCTCGAATTTCGGCGCGGGTATTGCGCATAATTCTAATCATTCCCGCAGGTCTCCCATTTATAATGTGGGAAATTCCCGCAATCGTAATCCACACAGATAATAAAATAAAATCATTCTTTTAACAACTATCTTCCAGACGCAATTTCACAAACAGCGTGAGTGTTCAGCGGTGCCGCGCGTCTTCTATCTCTTCTCATAATGTTTTGTGCAAGGCAGGCATCAAGCGCTGCGGCGATAATACACACTCGCGTTTTGGAGTCGGGACCATAGACTGTAAGGTCGGGACATGACGGAATATTCACTTGCACAATTCGGGCCAGCAGTGCATCGTGACTGAAGTCTTTTTAAGTCTTACCAGTTTAAACATTCAAGCGATTTTAAACTAATCCGTGCTCGCGCGCTCTCTGAGATTATTTTCTATGCGCACATTCATAGAAAATCCGCCTCAAAAACAGCTGGCTAGTAACTATTTTTCGCGGATTATATTGCTTTAACACGCAAAATTGTCAATTTCGGTCTTTGTGAGTAGGCTATACTCTAAATAGGCTATAGTCGGTTTTGTCTTTAATAAACATAAAACGCATGCCAGTATAATGAACACAGGATCCGTGCACTAGCTCTTAAAGTGACGGCAGCCATATGTGTCTGTCATTAATTTTGTTGTCAAAACAACAAAAGATGGCTTTAAGTTAAAGGAATCAGGATTAATAGCCTATGTATTTAATTTATTCAGGACTAAAATACTACCCAGTGTTATTTTCCATTTGATTACTTTATTCAGTATTTGTATATAAATACTAGTGTTAGACCTATTCAAAAACTTTTCTCTTTAATTGTCTTTATTTGTATCTTTATTCTATTGTATTTATTTGTGCTACTTTTTTCAATTTAATTAAACAATTTAAATCAAGCTTCCTTGTGATGTGTAAATTCTTAACAACAATAGGCTATTACCCCATTGTAAAAATGCAATGAGCGCAAACATTTAGGCAAGATAAATGTAATAATTTTGTTTGGAAAAAATGCCCCCCCTTTCTCCCCTCAAACAAAAAAAATCCCCCCCATGAGAATCATCTAAAGGGGGGATCCTGGACGTGAAATTTGCAGCCAAAACTTGAAATATAAATTCTCAGAAAGTGCATTAAATTAATCCTCAATTGACCGGCAACACGTCCAACATGCAGATGCATATTACGGCACCATCCCGAAATCAATTTAGTTGGAGTACAGAACACAGCCCAAAAGCAGCAGCCTACACTGCCGTATAGTATAATAATTTGCATAGTTATTATTGTTCTTTGGTGTTTAGATTATACAGGTTTTTCCTAATGTTATTTAATAAAAATACCGGTATTTTTTTTCTTCTCTCAAAATCTCTTTTTTTCACCACAAGCCCCGCCCCCTCAAGCCCCGCCCCCGTGATAGAATCGCGATACGAATCGAATCGTGGGTCAAAAATCGTGATACGAATCGAATCGTGGGTTTGGTGTATCGTTACAGCCCTAACATGGTCTAAAGCGCAGGGCGCAAGTGCAGTTAAGGTATGTCTGAAATCCACTTTTGCTAGTTTAACAACGGTAGAAATGGTTGGCGCGCCCAGCGCATGGTCTAAAAGGGTTGTCCCTATTGTATTAAAGAGTAATGGGTGTGTTTTGGGCTTTACATGCAATAAACCAGAGTCTCATCTCCCATTCCCTTTAAATGCCAGTTGTGCTCATGCCAGGGCGTTTCAGGTTTCAGTTGGTCAATGGCGCAGTCTATTTCAGTTGCCTCAAAATAGCAACGCACCATCAATGCGCCTGAACACACCTTGTTTTCAGACCAGCACGCTCATGGGCGCACAGATGGGCGCAAATGCATTTGCTATTTAAACAACGTGGCGCAGGACGTGAAAATGATAACTGCACGGACTGAAACTATAGCAAAAAACACTTTCCTGACGCTGCGCCGGGTGTATGATAGGGCCCCAAATGTTTAAGGTCTTAATGATCAAGCGAGTGGAACAAAAATTAATTGAATTGAAATGAATGCTGCACAAAACTCACTCACAGTGAACTCGGGCCAACAGTATCCTTATTGCTGAGCCCTTAACTGCATTGTAATTTCCCCACAAGTATTAGATGAGAT
Source organism: Siphateles boraxobius (assembly GCF_051911475.1). Lineage (NCBI taxonomy): Eukaryota > Metazoa > Chordata > Actinopteri > Cypriniformes > Leuciscidae > Siphateles > Siphateles boraxobius. Next base: position 11,466,993 of record NW_027509208.1, read on the forward strand.
AGTACAGAATACATAATTTTTGTTTAGTGTGTTTAAAAGATGATTAGGAGGTCAGCAGACTATTTTTATGTGAAAACTTGCCAATATATGTGTCAGAGTGAAAGTGCGTGTTTTTAAAAGCTCTTTCTTTGTATCCAGGGCCCTAATGGTCTGTGTTTGTGTTCTTTAGAGCACCTGACATCTGTGTGAGGGTCATGTTCACCTAATTGGGCTGTTCAGTAAAGTGACCTGCGGAGACACACACAAGCACTCGGACACACAGGAGAAAAATGCACAGATTTCAAATTTACAGCTGTTGACGTAGTGATCTGAGCCATTATTTCCCCCAATAGCATCCAGGGGGTTTCCTTCACAAAGTAAAATAAGGAATGGAGGAAAGTTGAAAAACTAAACTCTCAGTCCACAGAGAGTCACTTTCTCTCTCCACCCATTCCTAACATTAGAAGTCTTCAGATTAATCAATTCATGAAGTATGCAGAAAAATCTGAAAACCAAATGAGATCATGGCTGAAAAAAGCACTTGGCGAAAGAAAGAAAGAAAGAAAGAAAGAAAGAAAGAAAGAAAGAAAGAAAGAAAGAAAGAAAGAAAGAAAGAAAGAAAGAAAGAAAGAAAGAAAGAAAGAAAGAAAGAAAGAAAGAAAGAAAGAAAGAAAGAAAGAAAGAAAGAAAGAAAGAAAGAAAGAAAGAAAGAAAGAAAGAAAGAAAGAAAGAAAGAAAGAAAGGAAGGAAGGAAGGAAGGAAGGAAGGAAGGAAGGAAGGAAGGAAGGAAGGAAGGAAGGAAGGAAGGAAGGAAGGAAGGAAGGAAGGAAGGAAGGAAAGAAAGAAAGAAAGAAAGAAAGAAAGAAAGAAAGAAAGAAAGAAAGAAAGAAAGAAAGAAAGAAAGAAAGAAAGAAAGAAAGAAAGAAAGAAAGAAAGAAAGAAAGAAAGAAAGAAAGAAAGAAAGAAAGAAAGAAAGAAAGAAAGAAAGAAAGAAAGTCAGGGGTTTGGTAACAATTGGCTTACAAAAAACCTGGATACTCCTACTGCATTGCAGTTATGCATTAAAATCAAGATGCCAAGAACTGTCAACACCACAAAAGAGTTAAAAGATCACTGTAGAATTGGTGTCAGTCGTGCCAGCAGAGGAAATGGAGTGGCTGGATGGGGCTGGTGAAAACGTACATGAACAAAGTAACAGATTTGAATCAGATTAGCATGCACATAAGTTTGAAATCTAAGAAAGACACACAATTTCAAACAAAAAGCTTGTTTTATTTTAATATCAACTTACTTGGTATTGTAGTACCAGTACTTTTGACATCCCTAGTAGGACAGAAGCTCACACATTACTAGGCAAAGTCTACTTTATGGTAAAGACAGCATGCTGAGTGCTAAGCATATTGGCTAATCTTTGAAGCATTAAATAAAGTCATTAGCCTCAAAAAAACATATATAAAAATACACAGTCACTCCTTAACCAACTTTTCCTTTTTTAATAAACCCAAAACAAGTCGTTTAAGCAATAAAATGTGGTGTGGTATTTCTCTAAAACAGCAGCTAGCTTTGCTATAGTTAAGTAGGTCAAAACTGTCAGTGCCTTGTTTTCTTGAAAAGGCCTATGTGGTTGATAACTAAAGTCATAGGAAACAATTAAGAGAGCAGACGCCGCCACTACGCGTTACTGCTGCTATTAACTACAATTAGCTAATTGAGCCTTATTGTCGCTACATGCTACAACAACCATTAGCTGCAATTACTGATACACAGGGTTACAGTTAAGCTTATATGGAAATTGTATCACCAAACAGTCGCCATTAAGCATAATTCTGTTTCACTGAACTGTTAATGTCTTGGTAAATAATGTAAACAAGACTAAATGTACAATTTAAGTGATATCATTGGTCTGAGATGTAAATAGTTTAGCCCAAGAGATTCACAGATTTCTGAAGGCAAATTGACCATTTTAGAATAGAGTGCAACAGTGCCCGTCCACTCTTTCAGCAGCCTTGGTTCCGCAAGTATTTTTCCAATTCATTTCCCCCATAGGAATGTAAAAAAGTCTTTGTTTAAGAGTTATAAGACGTGAATCACAACATTCCAAACTTTGATTTGAAGCAAAAAAGTATTTGAATATCAGATAAAGGTACAGGACTGTTTACTTAACGGCATAATAAGGGAAATAACCAATGAATCTAACATTATTAGCACTGTCAAGCGATATTCTTTTAAAAATCGAATTAATGACATGATGTGCAGATTAATTAATCTAATTATTCGCAAATTAATCGCATGTCAAATTTGGCTGAGAAATTATCCTCAAAAGATAATTTAAAGTCATAATTGTGTTTAATGAGAAAAGCATTAAACAGGCATTACAAAAAGTATGTTTAGAAAGAAATATTTTATTTAATTCAACAGAATTTATTTCAAATAAACTTTTGGGCCACAATTGCCATGATTTTTTTTTTCAGAAGCTATACTTGAATTGGTATTTAGATATATACCGAGCAAAACAATTTGGTTATATGGAGAACATTTTTCGACAAAATTTTTCAACAAAAGAAATAATGTCATTTGGGTTTGAAGCACCATGAGGGTGAGTAAATGTAAATAAACAGAATTTAAATTTTTTGGGCAAACTATCCCCAGAATATGAAATAATATTTTAAATAAGAAAATAAAACTGCCAGAAGGTGGCGATAAATGTGTAAATGCGAAAGTAATTCGCTGTGTTCGAAATCGCCCACTATACCCTCATTCACTATTCCCTAAATTATTCCATAAATATAGTCCACTTGTAGTAGTGAATGAAAACGAGTGAGTAAATTCAGACACTGAGGGCGCTGGAAGGGCTACCGCTTTTGCATAGTTTGTGCTTGACATTTTACAATCATTTGAAACTTAGCAAACTGACAACTCCAGTAGGAATGTCATGAACACTAGCATGTACATAAATCTAAATTGAACAATTTAATAATATATTAAAAAGGAATTTATACCTGTATGATATTACGCTGTACCCACATTAGACCAGCGGTTTGGAAAATAGATGGATGGATGATTCAGCTGCAGGCGCCATCTTCTGGTGAGACGCAGGAATTCATTCGGCACGACCATCACAGTGCATTATGGGTATTCGTTGAGCGTACGTCGGTTGTACAATTCTTTGCGGTGCATTATGGGATTGAATGAGTGCACTTGACAACGTCCACTATGGTTTTGGACACCACTATAAATGGCTGTCCCCTCAAATAGTGCAATATTTAATGGTATGGGGGCGATTTCAGACACAGCCATTAGGTTATTCATTCGATTCGTTTAAACAGCTAATTCATTTAGGAATGAAGTAAATGCCTCTCTTATGGGCCATTGAATCATTGGTTCAATCGATTGATTCACTCAAAACACGGATTCATTTAGAAACATACACCGCAACAATTGTACTCTGGCTTTAAAAGGTAATATTTTCGTTGCCAAAATTGAGCAAAAAAAGGCAATATTTAGTCTAAAATAAAACACAATATTAACTTCAATTATTAACTTAACATTTGCACACATGCTATTTAAAACAAAAAACAGCCCTCGTGTGATATTGCACTTGTAACTCGTGTGTGATATTGCACGTGATATTGCTTAACTATATCATATGAAAATAATATGAAACAAAAACTCATAAAGGGACACTTTTGCCCTGATATCTTCAATGTTAGGGGCCTTCTTCTAACTGCATTCTATAGGCTACATCACGCAGTAAGTTGTTGCCCTGCATCATGTTCATCACCAATCAACTATGAAATGTAAGATGACCTATACGTAGGTCTACGTAAATCATTTTAATCACGTTATTTTTCCAAAATTATTTAATTAAATTAACATGTTAAATCGACAGCCCTGACACACACAGACATAGACAGACAGACAGATACACACACACTTCAAATGTTACTGACATATCCTGCAGGCAGATTGTGATTGGATGATACGAGTGATAGAATCCTCCAATCAGTAAGCTTGTCTGGATGTGCTTCCTGTCCTGGAACTTCACGGTCATTACAAAATATGCATATTATGTTTACAGAGAGCGTAGGGAAACTAACTCTACATCATTAATAGTGCTGCATGGGAGTGGAGATTGGTGGCGATTGGTGGAGATTTCTCTGCAGAATCATGGGTAATGTAGTTTTTCCAACAGGAATTCAACTGTCACATATGATTATTTGAAAAATAAGTTGTAATAATGCAGACTGATGATTTCAATAAAAGCATATCATTAATTAGCAACCTATTAGCTCACAGTAAGTTATCGTTCAGAAAAAATGAATGGGAGTTTTACTTCCAGAAACGAACTGTTGCCCTTTATAGAAATTATAAAATATGTGCAATGTAAACACTCGAAATTGCACAAAATTCCTAAAATGAAAGAAAAAAGGTCTCGTAAGCCAATAATTGAAATAACCGTGCAGTTTTGTTCCACCCTTTGTCCCTCATCCAATCACGAGGGTCTGCCAGACCACGCCTGTAATGGCTTGCTGTCTCCGACAGGAAATTAACTCCAGATGGGCCTCTAGAGGGAGCTGACCCTGCTGTGTGTTTTAGTATGAGTGTGTGAGAGAGTGTCTATCCAGTTTGGCACTAACCAAAACCAGGTGCCTTTCTCCACACAATGGAGCCCTTCTACAGCCCTCAGGGCAGCAGGGACTCTGGGGTAAGATAGTGGGAGACGGGGCCTTTTATGGGGAGGGGGTACTGTTGTTGTGGGCACACCGCTGAAGGAATGTTGTTGATGTGTGTATGTTTGATGCCTGAAGCCTTTTATAAGAAGGGCTGTAAAAACAAGCACCCTAAGAATACTCGTTGCTGTCAAGAGGTTACAACCCCAAAAATCAGCTCTGCATATGAAAGCATGATGTCAGTAAGTGAGGCAAGACTGGACGCTACTAAAAAAGGCTGGGGGCTAAGCTCATTCAAACTATTCATTAAATCATAATACAAGTTATAACTTCATTAGTCATTGGATTCTCACTCCCTTCTTAGAAGGACAGTTCACCCAAAAAAATTAAAATTCCGTCATTATTTGGGCCTACTCACTGTTATGTTATTTCTAACCTGTACAACTTTCTTTCTTCAACTAAAGACAAATGGAGAAATTTGAAGAATGTTATGGTCTTTTCCATGCAATTAATGAATGGATAAGGGATGGAAAAGTACCATAAAAGCATCACTGAAGTTGTCCATATGACCCCTAGACTATATTCCAAGTACATAGCTCTGCATAAAGAAGAGAATTACATTTAAGCCATCATTCACTTATAATAAGCTATGAACGCAGGAACCACCAGATCATTGAGTCAGTGAGTTTTGAAATTTGAAATCCAAACCAATCTGATTCGTAAATGAATCATTCATACCAGTTTAGGGAACTACATCTATTAATCATTGAAAAGATATTACTAAAAAAGAATGATTCATTCATGAAACACAACACTTACTCATGAAATATCAAAAAGATTTGGCAATTTAAAGATTCTAAATGAACAGGATTGTAGCCACAGCTGGGGGCAGATCCCAAATCTGATGTGGTTTATGACCACAGGACCTGGTCTTATTCTGTAGAGGCAGAGATGATTTGTGGTGAGTGAATATACAGCGGGGCTGAAGGAAATACATGATCATCAGAGTAACAAATGATTTGCTCTTATCATCCGATCGTGGATGTATCTCTATTAGTGTTACTCTATCTTAGTGCTGCATTTGCTACCATAGACCACAACATTCTTTTAAATAGACTTGAAAATAATGTTGGCATTAGTGGAATTGCATTAGCATGGTTTAAAATCATACTTATCAGACAGTTATCAGTTTGTAGCAGTAAATGAAGAGATGTCTTATCGATCAAAAGTTCAGTATGGCGTACCACAAGGCTCAGTACTAGGACCGTTGCTGTTCACTCTGTACATGCTACCCTTAGGAAGCATGGCATTAGTTTTCACTGTTATGCTGATGATACTCAGCTCTATATTTCTTCACGCCCTGACGAAACTTACCAATTCACCAAATTAACGGAATGCCACATTTTTCCATCTTAAAAATATATCTAAAGTATGTCATATGCTCTCAAAGACAAATGCAGAACAATTAGTTCATGCGTTCATGACATCAAGGCTAGATTATTGTAATGCTATTATGGGTGGTTGCCCTTCACTATTAATTAACAAATTACAGCTGGTCCAAAACGCAGCCACTAGAGTTCTTACCAGAACCAGGAAGTATGACCATATTAGCCCAGTTCTGTCAACACTGCACTGCACTGCTCCCTATTAAACATTGTATACATTTAAAAATATTGCTGATTACTTACAAAGCACTAAATGGTTTAGCTCCACAGTACTTGAGCGAGCTCTTAACGCATTATAGTCCTTCATGTCTATTGCGATCTCAAAATTCCGGCCAGTTGATAAAACATATGTAACACAATATCAAAATCGACTGCTGGCGGTAGATCCTTTTCCTATTTATCACCTCAACTTTGGAACAGTCTTCCTAACATTGTCCGGGAAGCAGACACACTCTGTCAGTTTAAATTTAGAATAAAAACACATCTCTTCAACCTGGCATACACATAGATCACTATACATTGCTATTATTCAAATCAGTTAAATGATTATTAGGCTGCATAAATTATGTCAGCCGGAACCGGGAACACTTCCTGTAACACCTGATGTACTCGCTACATTATAAAAAGAATGGGATCTACGCTAATTTTAGACTTTCTGTTTATTCCGAGGTTTATTGTAATCAGCTGGATCCGGGCCGTATCCAGATAAGATGGTGGACCAAGACACGACCACAACACATCCCTGAAGTGTCAGCAGAGCTTGTGTCAAATAGACTCTCTCCTGTGAAGGCCTCATCGACACGAAAGCCATCGGCACTGATCCTCAACAAACTCATCCCCATACGCGCATGATGACTCCGATCTTCAACCAGATGAACTGCATAATATAATGTTCCGATCCAATCTGACTTCTGACCTGTAATGCTGCCTGAATCATAATCATACACTGTTCGTTCGTTGGCCAGAGGAGAACTGGCCCCCCGACTGAGCCTAGTTTCTCCCAAGGTTTTTTCCTCCATTCTGTCACCTGATGAAGTTTTGGTTCCTTGCCACTGTCGCCTATCTTCGCCTTTGTCACCATTGGCTTTTGGCTTGCTTAGTTGGGGACAATTAATTTTATATTTAACAATATTATTACAACATTATTTTCCTCTTATCTCTGTAAAGCTGCTTTGAAACAATCTGCATTGTAAAAAGCGCTACATACAGTAAATAAAGGTGACTTGACTTGGCCAGTGCAGTGGCTATAGTGGAACACAGACAGCCTGGGAGTCCAGCACTCATTTCATCAATCAGGCTGTAAATGGCCTCCTTATACCTGATCATAGCCATTTCATTCAGCTCATTGAGGTCAACACTCTGGAGTTTATGGAGATGAAACCCAGTCCGCACGTGCCAGACCAGCAGCACATCAGTGTGTGAGTGTAAGTGTGTGCAAAAATGACCCTGCCGTATAATGCTTTAAATGCTGTGTATCATTTATTGTGTTATGCTTTATAGAGAAAGATATTGAAATGTATGCAAAAGATATCTAAAGAAATGTAAGGAGATGAATGGAGTGAGGCGTAGGCGGTTTACACAGAATGAGAGATAACTGCACAGTTAATGAGAGCTCTTAAAGGTAATGCTAGATATAGCTGATGGATGTTCTCTTAAAGGTAAAGGCAGAAGGTCTGGCCTGTATCAGGGAAGTTTATGTAAGAACATCCTCATGAATCTTGTCTTTTAAACATGAGCCACCCTCCGCTCTCTCAAGTGTGTGTGTGTGTGTGTGTGTGTGTGTGCGCACTGTAAGTGCAGCATAGACTAGGTCACCTTGATATACTAAAACTCTTTTACCATATAGCAATGACAAATAAAGGTACAAATATAGTTTGTGTTTCAAAGCCTATAGTGAGCCATTAAATCATGCTGATGATGCCTAAAAATGCTGTTTGTAAGGCAAATAGCAAGCTGTTTTTAGGTTTCACTCTTGTCAGTCAGCAGCAAAATATGCTGTCTTGTAAGATTTTGACCACAATCTACACCATCACATATTGTAAGACACTCCTACAATTATGACAGTCAATTCCTTTAAGTCTGATACAGTGTTATTTTAGTATTTATATACGTGTGTATATATATACGTTTGTATATATATATATATATATATATATATATATATATATACATACATACACACACAGAACAAAATTATAAACGCAACACTTTTGTTTTTGCCCCCATTTTTCATGAGCTGAACTCAAAGGTCTAAGACTTTTTCTATGTACACAAAAATCAAATTTCTCTCAAATATTGTCCACAAATCTGTCTAAATCGTGTTAGTGAGCACTTCTCCTTTGCCAAGATAATCCATCCACCTCACAGGTGTGGCATATCAAGATGCTGATTAGACATGATTATTGCACAGGTGTGCCTTAGGCTGGCCACAGTAAAACGCCACTCTAAAATGTACAGTTTAATCACACAGCACAATGCCACAGATGTCACAGGAGCCTGCAATTGGCATGTTGACTGCAGGAATGTCCACCAGAGCTGTTGCCCGTGAATTGAATGTTCATTTCTCTACCATAAGCCGTCTCCAAAGGCATTTCAGTGAATTTGGCAGTACATCCAACCAGCCTCACAACCGCAGACTACGTGTAACTCAGGGATTAAAGTAAAAAAAAATATTTTGACTGAAAATTTTTCCTCGGCCAAAAAACATTCCAAAGCCTGTCACACCCAGAGTAAAGTTTTTTTCTTCTCGTAATTAGGAGTATAGTGAGTACATGCATTACCTTCACAATTCGCTGGAATTCACGCTCGGCTCGCAGCTTCTGTGAACATAGAGCCCTACAGCCTGGTTTGATTTTTTTTTTTCATCTCGCCTGGGAAAACAAGCAAGAGTTGCGATGGGTCGTTCTTTATTTTGGCGCACTTTTCGCGCATCTACATTTAAAGTGCCCCTATTATGTCATTTTAAAGTTTCCAAATGTTGTTTTGGAGTCTTTTACAACAGGTTTACATGCATCAAAGTTCAAAAAACTGTTTAATTTCCTAATAATATACATTTGCACATCAGCACATTTTCAATGATTCTCAAACGACTCGTCAGATGAATCAATCTCTTTAAATCTCTCCTTTCCGTGAGCTACTCTGCTCTGATTGGCCAGACAGCTCAGTCTGTTGTGATTGGTTTACTGCGTACAGTGCACATGTCGAAAACAAAAACGCCCATTGCCATGTCAGCTCTGCGTGTCCTGAGGTTTCCTAAACTGTAAACTAAACACAGTAGCGAACAATGATGTTGATTTTATTTCACGTTTATTGTCATTGTCGTCCAGAGAACAACAACGACCATATCAATCCTAGCGCGAGTCCGTTGATGAAACACTGGAAGAACTAGTTATTCAAACCAAACCTCTATCGCAAAGACGACTCGAGCAGGACGTTTCTCAGTCATACACTACTCAGTTTGAGGTACATTATGAGATGTTACAACAGTAATTCCTCACCATCAGCATTAACAAGTGCAAGTCCATCAACAAACCGATTATTTTACTTGTACTAATTTATTTACAGAGTACATTTCTAATATACTGCGGTGAACACCTAGAAACTCTATCAATAACAATGCATGTATGCAATATATACATTAGCTGAGATCCAGCATGAATGACTGATGTAACTAACGTTGCACTATCGTAATGTAAACAAATCTTGCTCCATGCTTAATCTTTCCTCAAAGTAGTGAGAACAACAGACAATCTGAATTAATAGACAGAGTTTTAGGTAATGGTGGCCCACAACTGATTAGCAGAAGTATTTTAGTATGACAGTAATAATCTGAGTTAACCAGTTAGCAGTAGACCAACACAATATAAAACTCAAAACTAAGTATTTTGAACACCATCTTTCAAGAGCAAGCGGTTTGCAAATCCTGCATTGAACTCTGAGATTTGAGAAAAAGTCATAAGTAAAATAAAGGGAACACAGCAAAAGTTAAGATTATACTGCTGTGGAATCATGGTAAAAATGAATTTTAACCACCGATTCTTCACATGCTTGACCTTGGGCAGTGTAAAAAAAATGGCTTTACCGTCACATTGTAGAGCACAGCATCTTCTTGACATGATGATATCCAGCATCCACAGGAATCAGCTGCAGTGTTTGAGAGTCAAGTTTTCCCTCGTGTCTGCATGAGCAATATGCTAATGTTTCGTCTTGACGTCATAATGAAACGGCTTATGACTCGTTTGAAAAACGATTCATTTCATTGACTCAGAGCTGACTCTTACTTTTGAAAGATACTTTATATATGGTGCACTTTCAGATTTAACACTTTGCAGGATGTTTTCATTCACTTAGAGCTATGTTACACACTACATGAAAGGTCATTTTCAAAAATTCATAATAGGGGCCCTTTAAAATAACGAATGTGAGCGCAAACATGTGAACGGCCCCTAAAGCAGCTCAGATGAAGTCGGTTATCGTGGCGATATGCAATATCATTGCAGCACCAAAGTAGAGTTAACATTAGGCAATAATATCACAACCTTCATTATATGGACTAATCGTGACCTCGGGGACCTCAATGGTGGGTGGAACCCTGGGCATGAGTAAGATAGGATCATATATCGGGAGACATATGTTTTTAGCATTTTTAGTTTTAGCTAACCATCTGATATTAATGTTGCTACGCTAATGATTACAAAAAAGTTGAATCCAAGGTTGTATTCAGGGAAATGTTTACATAATATAATGATTACAAAACTATTAAGGTATTAACATGTATTTATTTAGTACTAATGGTTTTTATAAATAATATTTTTGTTCCTAGTGTATCAAGTAATTAGCTTAGCAACATGCTAACATCAGGCTTACTGGAATTGACTGTCAGTATTAGTTGAGTACAATAAAACAAAGTTTTTCAGAAGGAGCACAGCTTGTGAGGCATACTAGACCGAACATTCAATTATGAAGTTACCTTTTACTTGGCATCCTGATCCTGCCTCAAAAGATATCTACCTATGCAGACAGCAGACAATGTGGCAGCTTGCTAGGGTTTGGATCAGAGCCATTGTCCTTTACCTCAAAAACAAACAATGTGCCAAGTCTTGTCTGTTTGACAGCTCCAGCGGTTTCGAACAAGGCCAGACCATCTGATAAAGGCAGACCAGAACAGCTGTGGTTTTGATGTGATTTGTGCCGTTGGATGAGAACAATGCAGTATGTAAAATAATCAATGCAGCGTAATGTTGTTTTTGCTACAGTATGCAAACACACACTTGTGCTTTCCATCTCTCTCTTACACAGCGAACAAATAAATAGAGTAAGAAGATCCCAGTAAATTCCCCCATTCTCTTCTCTGTAATTGTATGGTTATGCTAACGGTATCATTTAGTTTAGACAGTGTTTACAGACATGCACACAATCGAGTAGAGTTGACATGCCACACTCCCCGCAGTGTCACCGCTGACCATATGATGGCCACTGTGACATGACTCTGAAACCACATCCAAACACACATGCGAAAACACGTACACGTCTGTTATGTGAGGGGCTAAACTTCACCATCTAAAAGCTGGTGAATACAGCTAAATATTTTGTTAATTCAGCCAATAAAATGCTAAAATATAAAAAATAATTTCTGCAATCCATTCTTCTTAGCATAAAACAAATTATGGAAATATTGTTTCCCAATGCCAGTGTAAAAATCAATTCTTAGCATAAAACACAAATTATGGAAATATTGTTTCCCATATTGTTTACTTTCTTGTAATTGTAACTTTATTTCTCACAATTGCAAGTTTATTCCCTGTAACCGCAACATTGTGTCAAAATTGCAAACTCATTTCTCAGAAATGCAAGTTTATTCTTCATAATTGCTACTATATCTCACAATGATTTTATTACCTGTAGAGGTGTAATCAGTCTTATATAGCAAAATCCAAACCATTTGTAATTTTTAACTAATCTTTAAAACAGACAATTACTGTGCTCCAAATGTTTTTCACTTAAAGTTTTGCATATATAATTAGAGTCATTAGAGTGTGTTGCATTTGCATGAATGTATAAGGTAGTTTGTGATTCATTTTGGCTTTATTTGCTATACAAGAATATAAGAAAAATGCAGATATACACAAAACACTATAGCTGCTACTCAACTAAAGTTCTCTTTCACTCCCAGTTACAAACACAACACACACACACACGCACACAAACACACACACACGAACAATAATAGACTTTGACCTAATAATTAATGACAGACTAAAACACCTAAACACACCTAACAAAACATTACTCTTGAAAACACACACACACACACACACACACACACACACACACACACACACACACACACACACACACACACACACACACACACACACACACACACACAGCAATGTGAGGGGTTAAACTTCACCATCTGATTCCAGTTTGTGTGTCAACACACCGTCAGAGGTTTGAGTTCAGATAGATAGAGAGACAGAGAGAGAGAGAAAGAGAGAGAGAGAGAGAGAGAGAGAGAGAGAGAGAGAGAGAGTGTGTGTGTGTGTGTGTGTGTGAGCGAGAGCATGTGTGTGTGTGTGTGTGTGTGTGTGTGTGTGTGTGTGTGTGAGCAAACCAGGTTTCAAAATAAGAGTTTTGTACTATTGAGTTTGCCAACACATACATCTCCTCCAGCCATATAGATGTATGTATGCATGTATGTATGTATGTACGTATGTATGTATGTATGTACATATATATGTATACATACATATATATGCAAAATTGTGCAAAACTGTTTCAACATGTTATAAATTACATGTTATATTAAAAACATTTTTGCACAAGTACATGAACTGAATGAACTGGCTTTGGAAGTGTAAATACTTGCAGTCTATAGGTGGCAGCGACAGACCATGTAGTTAGATTTCATTCAGAGGTGTGTGAGTGTGTTTATAAGCATGTACACTATATGTTGGATATTTTTTTGGGTAATAAAAACAGTCATTGCGGGGGATTAAACTTTGAAATATGTGTCTGTTTTTCAGCATCTGTTTACTGCGTCCTGGCACACCTAAACTGTCTAAACATTTACAATCATTCGATTCAGGTATAAACAGGAAATTACTCCGTAAACTCACACATAGTAAGTGTACACATACACATCAGTGTACTTTCATGGAGGGAATCTCTTATAGATATGAGTCAAACACAGTTTATGCTTTTAAACATAATTCTGACTTTCAGCTAATTTGTCTTCAGGGCAAGAATGCAAACAAGCACCTTTATGATTAAGACATTACTCAGAGGAGCACACGGCGATCAGAGAGATGTCTTGGGGGGGGGGTTACTGTACATCCTGCTGGGTTGTAGGGAAATTTGGTCATTTGTTCCCGGCAACCACAGCTGGATGATGAGTCAATGCAGAATTGGGCTTTTTATGATCACTTCATATTTAACGCTGTTATCATAACACTGTACAGTTTTAGGGAGGAACAAGAGTCTAAAAGGAGGACAAACTGAGGAATGCACACCCTCTCTGTCACAAGCACGCATAAACAAAACAACAAACTGCTGAAATGCTGTATATCATATGGCTCAGTTTGCTAAACAAGTGCAGGCAACTTCTGCTATCATTTAGAAGGAGAGAAAGAAAGCAGCTGAAAACAGAAGCCAAAATCAGCATGTCGTGGTTAATCAGTCTGTCTGTTTTCATTCTCTCTGCTTTCTCTTCATCTCCCACACATTCACAGAAAGAGATTCGGCATCTGAACAATCTGAACTCTCAAAGCGACAGGACGAGACCAAATTTGGTTAGAGAGGAGATCAATACACTATACGCAACTGTACGCAGTTCTCTGCAAAAATTAGCCAATAAGATTCAAGCTTTTGGTCACTGCTGTTACATAAAACTATGACTTGGTGGTAAAGCCACTTGGAGGCAAGCCTGCAACTGCAGCTGAAAAAAGTGTATTGCCTGCTCATGTTCCAGTACGCAGGGAAGGAGACAATATGCCGTTTTTTAAAAAAATATGTCAATGAAGGATAGGCTTCACTCCGCTGAATAAGCCGCTTTTGTGAGGAAATAGCTTATCATTTAATGAATCGACAGACCATCAGATAATCTTCAACATACTTGCTCTTAAACATTTGTTTTGGTTTGATCTACTTTTAGAGTTTACACTGAAAAAAATGCTTTTTTATAAGAGAAGTCACGGACAATTGTGCGACAGATGTGTCAGTTTACGGCACTTCTCATTCATGTTTATAGTATCCGCAAACAGTGACTCTGCACGAAATTCAATGACGTCAAGGCTGTATGTGATTGGTCATCAAGACACACGTGATTCCAGTTAGCTATTACACTATTTCCAATGGTATAGCCATGGACCCTCATATCTCCCAATAATAGATTATAAATGGTGGTGCTCACGGACAGAGGGTTTTGCTAAGAAAGGGTGGATAGCAAAGAAAGAATTCGGAAATGGCTCTAGTCTCTTTACTCTTATATTTGGTATATGAACGGCTGTTTAAGTGTCATTGAATTTTCAAAAACAAAACATATGACTTAAGGTAAATAAAGACAATCATTCAAAATCACAAGAATCTCAAGAATCTTCCTCAAAATACTTTCATTACACGTTTTTAAAACCCAGACATTTCGTTCTTCATCAAAAACATGCCTTCACACAAGCGAGTATCGGAAACGAAAGTTATGCTTTGTGTATAGGGGTAACTGGGGCATTTCTGCTTTACCATAAGCGCCACCTACTGCATTTTTTAATTTGCAGTTTTTTCTTTTTCAGTTTTGGTCTAAACAGAAAATTTGTGTGCGAAACATTAACAATGCCTTAACGGGGAAAAAATGGCTTCACTTACAAGGCAATATTAAAACAGATGTCAAAATATAATTTGGACATATTTTTGGAAAACAATATATAATTTTGCTTCACATAGGTAGATTTATCTTTTAAGAAGGTTTGAATATTTTTTTCTAGAAAAAATTTAATTATACTGGTTAATAAAAAAAAAACAATCAATGTAAAAAATTCAATGTAGCCCCATAGGTATTTTAAGTATGCAAAGGGGAAAGGAAAATAGGAATTAAGAGCAAAAACCTTAACATCTTTGGAACATTATCCAAAAGCTTGCGCAATCTCAGCTCTCAGCTGTGCCATAACTAGCATAGACAGGGTGTGTGTGTGTGTGTGTGTGTGTGTGTGTGTGTGTGTGTGTGTGTGTTATACCCGTTGTTTAATATCTCGAAAGCAACATGTCAACAAGTCATTTAACTCTTCTTTTATCAGGTAATGATCATATAGTGGTTAAACAATATGGGATTTTTCAGGAACTGAGAGTTAAACGTTTTTAATTAGTCTAACCATGAATATTTGCTAATGGTTGACGGGATGAAACCATGTGTGTCAGTGCTGATAAGAGTGAGTGACGTGTGTTTTCAGAGCTGATGAAGGGCGGAAGGGCTGTACAGAGTGTGTTCTGCTCTCTCCATCTGCTCAATGCACACAGTCAGCAGAGCCGTTTGATTGACACATGGAGCTGCTGCGCTGAGCACGCCGTGGGAATCCAGCATGCCATGGAAGAGGAACCAAGCGGTTCTGCTAAACTGTAAATAATACAATAATGCTATGATTAACTTTTTCATTCATCATTCTGTTATATCGGTGGTGTCCTAACAGGCATATACTTAATCCAGCATGATGCCAGGTAAGCAAGGGGAGGGGCCAGAGGCTGTTGTCATGGAGATTGAGTGAGTGACATACTGATGGGCCGAGAGAGCACCGGTCGGGACAGCAGGACAATGCAGCACTTGAAACAAAACCAACAAATGTGCACACAAACCAACATTCCCATGAGAAAAAGAAAACAACAGATCAGCAAAAAACAAACGTTAAACGGCAAATACAGCATTTATTAAGGTCCATGTTGTTTTAATTTCTCATTAAATCACGTTCGAACCCTTATTAGTCTCTCTTGCTCTTTACATCTTTTGTTTTCTCATTTATCTGTATTAGGGCTTTTTTCATAACTTCATTAAAAGTCTTCTTCCTCACCCAAACAACTAACACTAGTTCATGCAGACCTCACTGGAGCTCTGGCCAACATATTCCAGTAAACTCATCTCCCGCTTGTCCGTCTGGAAATTTCAGTTATTTCAAAACACTCCATTATGATCATAAAATCACTGTAATAATTTTAGGAAAGATCACCAAATCTGCTCTAAAAAGTAAACATGTAAAAACGTCCCACAACACACATTATAATATCTTGTCTGTTCCACACCCTGATTAACTGATATAACAGAGAGAACAGAAGGATTAAGTTAAATGAGGAAAACTAGTTATGAAAGGAGAGAGATTGAAAGGAGAGAGATTGAGATGTAGAATTTGTTTTTGAACATAGTATCCTCTTATATAAATATAACATATATATATATATATATATATATATATATATATATTTAACATATGGTATACTGCATTAAATCAATAGGCTTATTTTGAAACCTGGTTCGCACACACACACACACACACACACACACACACACACACACACACACACACACACACACACACACACACACACACACACACACACACACACACACACACACACACACACACACACACACACACACACACACACACACACTCTCTGTCTCTCTCTCTCTCTCTGTCTCTCTATCTATTTGAACTCAAACCTCTGACGGTGTGTTGACACACAAACTGGAATCAGATGGTGAAGTTTAACCCCTCACATTGCGTTGTGTGTGTGTGTGTGTGTGTGTGTGTGTGTGTGTGTGTGTGTGTGTGTGTGTGTGTGTGTGTCTCAAAATGTCCTCACAAAGATGGCAATATCTAAAAAAAAAACCTTGTCCTTATGGGGACATTTTTTGGTCCCCATGAGGAAAACAGCTTATAAATCATAATAAGTGATGTTTTTTGAAAATGTAAAATGCAGAAAGCTTTCTTTGATAGTTAGGTTTAGGGTTAGTGTAGGGGGATAGAATATACAGTACAGTATGTACAGTATACAAATCATTGTCTCTATAGAAAGCCCCCATAAAACATGACAACACAACATCATTCAGAGCAACAGTATAAGCTTCATGTCATTAAATCTTTCCTGATGTCTTTTTGTTGACGAACATTCACTTCAGACTCTTGGAGATCTTGGAAATCATTAAAAAGCCACAGGTCAGCTCAAATTCTATGGCTTTTTACTAGCATTAAAATCTGCATATGAAGTGTTATTTGCATATATTGTTGAGCTAATTATTCACTTAACCAACGTTTAAGTCGGTATCTTTACAGTTTCAAAATACTGTTAACGAATACAATCGAAGTTATCGGGGGTTGGGGGGGATAAAGGCCTTTTGAAGCAAAACGATGTGTTTGTGTAAGAAATATAATAATATTTAGAACTTTATAAAGTAAAATAACTAGCTTTCGGCCAAACGAACATACGGATTCCACTTAAGTGTAAAGCGCAACTTATACGAGTTATGCAATGTACTGCTGATATTTACGCTACACCATGACGCACTACGCTACTTCTGACGTCATAAGTTCCGTAAATGAGAATTAAGGGCACATAGACTGCGTATGGACGTTTGGCCGGAAGCTAGAATTTTACTGGTGGCGTCACTTTTTATGACGTCCTAAGCAATCCAGTCATTTATATAGATGAGTGGTTGGCACGCACACACTAAATTTCAAGAACACACACACAGTCATTATCAAAGTAAATTACAAGAACACACACACAGAGTCATTATGAAAGCAGAGTAAATTACACACACACACACACACACACACACACACACACACACACACACACACACACACACACACACACACACACACACACACACTCAAAGCAGAGTATATTACAAAAACAAACTTACATAATGGATAAAAGAGTGAGTAAGTCTTTAAAACACGCACCAAGACAAGACAGTTGCTCATAAGAATTGAGAATGAGAACAACTTGCACACAAGGGCACAGTAATGAGATTTTATCCCTTTGAGCACTGAAAGGTTTGCTGCGTATGCATATATTAAAGAAAGGCAAACAGGCACACGAAAAAACTACTTATGAAAATAATTAATTGAAAATATAAATGAGTTTAACGTGGAAAATAAGAGAAATAACTGACAAACACACTGTACCCGAATAAATTGACAAAACTAAAATAATCTGAGGGGTCCCACTTTATATTAAGTGGCTTTAAGTACTATGTACTTACATGGAAAAATAAGTAAAATGTACTTATTGTGCTCAGGTTGTATTGTAAAACACTTGTGCTGCTATTGAAATGTGATACTGGTAAGGTTAGGGTCTGGTGTGGTGGTATGGGTAGGTTTAAGGGTAGGTTAAGCTGTAATTACATGCAGGTATTTTCAAAATATAAGTACAATGCAAAACCATGCATGTACACAATAAGTCCATTGTATCAAATTATTATTTCAATGTACATAGTACTTAAAGCCACTTAATATAAAGTGGGACCATTTGAGGTAATCAGTTAAATATTTTTTTTTTAGTTAAGAAATTTTACTTTTACGAAAAGGCATTTCGTAAAAAAGTGCGATTTTTGCTGTTTTACGAGCTTTCAGCTCGCAGATGATTTTTTTCAAATCGTGTGGAAATAGGTGATGGTCGCGGGCCGCAGCGTGTGAGAGGAATTATGAGCCGAGCCAAGCACATTACGGGCCCTTCCCGATAATATTTAAAAAATTCTGGGAGTCGGCCAGATTTTCACCAGCGTATAGACTGTCCCCTATTGCCAAATCATACACAACCACGTCACAGGCTAGATCGATGGGGCTGTACCTCAGTGGCAGAAACCATACAGTGCGCACACACACACACACACACACACACACACACACACACACACACACACACACACACACACACACACACACACACACACACACACACACACACACACACACACACACATCTCTCTCATAAATAATAAAAGTTATTTATGTTGAAAGGAATAGCTACTGTTCTCTGCTTTTCAACAAATTATTTGCACACACATTTCTGTAATTTTTCTATCTGAAGCTATACAGTAGTTGCCTGCAACATTGAAAGCTCCGGTCTCTGTGTTTAGTGCGAAAGCTCACGTGATGCCAGCTCGGGATAAAAAACATGCAGGACAGTCGTGCTGTGTACCAGCTGCTTTGACTCGATTATCAGGTTAACTGACTCGTAACGTGTGCAATATCTCACAACCTCCCGAGTGTCCGAACTCGCACCATGTACACCAGCCTTAAGCAGAACTTGCAAATTTTTATTGTGTACTCATACATTTTAATTGCTCTTAACTTTAAATATTTGAGTAAGATAATTCATACACAACTTAAAATGATCATGTACTCTCAACTTGAATATTTTTAGTCATGGAAATTTGGCTATCTTTAACCAGCTAATTTAATAAATGCTACATTGCTAATTGGTAACACATTGTTTTGATAGGATAGCACTTGCTGAATGAGTACAGCAATATAAAACATTTAACATACACTGTTCTCAAACCAAGCTCATGCTCCACTTGCAACATAACAGAAACTCATCTAAACTAGCATAACAAAACATTAAACACTACTAAATCTCCCACTTAACATTAATCTGGCACAAAAAGCATTATAAAACACTTACTTTTAGCAGTTACTCTCCCTTTTGAGTGTCATGGCAAAGCATGCTGGGAAATATAAATCCAAGTCCAGTTTCAGTTACATTTAAGTTTATCTAAATTAAAAGAAATTAAAAGAGTCCATAAAACTCAAAACAATGAAACAATTCAACTTACTTAAAGGGGAACTTGGCAACTCTAGCCATTTCTACGCTGATTTTCACTTTTGTTGTCGCATATTGTCTCAACGAGCTCCCCCTACAGCTGTGGGGCGTATATTTCACAACACTGCCGTAAAAAAACTCACTTGAGGCACCCTCCTCCCCCTTTCAACCGCTGCTCATGTGCATTTGTTATTATCGGAGCCGGCCAAATTTATCATGTTGAGCTATGTCTACCGAGTAGGGTCATACATCATACACAGTATCAAATGGCGTGTGTGTTAATGTCGAATTGCCATAAAGCAGCTTGCGTTTCTCACTCGTTCTCGCTTCTCACGAGACTTCCTATTTCCAACTTACCGGGACGTTAGTCCCCATGTTGCAAGGTTGGTTTTCCGCCTGGGAACGCTGGGGGGAGCGGGGAAAGTCACCATTCTCACCAGAACAGGTTATATACCCAAATGATATCTAAACGGTTTTATTAAGTTGAAATAGTTGCCAAGTTCCCCTTTAAAATGTGTCAGTTTTGTGAAATCAAACAAAAAAGAAAGTTCTAAATACTCATAAAAGTTAATTTGATTGAACTAATTTGTATAATTTGAGTTGGCTCTACTCAAACCAATTAATTATTTTGAGCCTTAGGGTTTACAGTGAAGATTGTACAGGAAAATGGATTACTGAATGAACAAACAAGAATTGATTAATAAACAAATTAAAATAACAATGAAAAAAAAAAACACCAAAAAAATTAAGAAATGGCTAAAAGAAAAAAGAATGTAAGAACTGTCAACGGAAACCAATAAAGAAAAGAAAAGAAATGGGTCGCATGTGGAGTGTGTGTGCTGGACTCATTGCCCCCCTCCCCAAACAGCTACATAATTAGCGGTTGCACACTGGCCTCATTTGGGTTACTTTCATTCCTTTTATTTTTCCCTTTTTTCCATGGAAAACAACAACACATGCAAACACACATGGCACTACTCATCTGTTCTCCCCTAAACGAGAGAGAGAGAAAAGGGGGAAACAAGGAGAACATGGGTCCCCCTCAGCCTCATGTGTGGGACAATACACATCTGAAGTTACAGTATTCTCTCTGAATTTATCTTTCCCTCAGTCCCATCTTTCCCCATCCGGCCGTCACGAGTCTCACGGGAGGAAAAGCGTTTGGCTAAGTCAGATATCAAAACCACACATAGATTTGAATTTGTGTTTAGCTGTGGAACCACGCTACACAAATGGAAAGCAAATTGATGTCAGACACGTTGAGCATGTGGCGCTTTAGACCTGTGATTAGCGCTGACGCATAGGCCTGCCTCAAATCCATGTTTACGACTGAATACATCTCCAAATGACAAGCAGTTTCCCTGAGCTGAGTCTAACTGTGAGAGACAGACACCACACGCTCAAACCACACAGGAAGAGCAAGAGTGTCTCTAATTACGGAGGTCAATTAGATAATGGATAAGTGGGAAGGAGGGAGGGGGTGAGATACATATACTGCATGAGAGAGACAGAGGAAGATACATTAATAAATATGGCCTGCTTAGCCAAAAATATATTATTGTATTACACATCTTATCATTGTACTCAGTTTAAATGAATGGACTCTTTCTGTAGGTTACAGGTACATGGATCAGCCTAGCCAGTGGATGGACACAAATAAACAATTCATCAAATTGATTCGTTCAAAACACAGATTCATTCAGGGATGAAACACGTCTGTATGAATGGGTCATTGAATCATTTATTCAACCAATTCGTTCAAACACACCAATTTATTCAGGAACCTAACAACAACACTACTTTGTTTTGTTCAGAGATACGCCTCCGATTCTGCTTTGACTTCGTTTGGAATAATTATACTATAGCACAAAAAAAATGTTTGGAGTCAGTAAGATGTTTTTTTTTTCAAAGGAATTAATACTTTTATTCAGCAATGACATATTAAATTGATCAAACATGACAGTGAAAACATTTATAATGATTTAAAGACTATTGTAATGTAGTTAAAGACTATTATAATGATATAAAGGCCTACAAAAGATTTTCATTTCAAATATGTGATGTTCTTTTGAACTTTCCATTTATCAAAGATTCCTCAAAATGTTGTATTACAGTTCACACAAAAATATTAAGCACAACAACTTTTTATTATTAGTTTTCAACTAATAATAAGAAATGATTCTTGAGCACCAAATCAGCATATTAGAATGATTTCTTAAATATCATGTGACACTGAAGACTGGAGTAATGATGCTGAAATAAAATTATTTTTACTGTATTTTTCATCAAATATACAGCCTTGGTGAACATAAGAGACCCTTAAACGGTTCTCTGCCAATATAGAGTCTTAAAGGGGTGATGAACTGAGAAATCAAATTTTCTTTGAGCTTTTGACATTTAAGAGGTCACCATATTATAAGAATATCCTGTAAGTAACAGAACTGAAAACGTCCTTGTTAGTCCAATAAATGCTTTTATTGACACCAGGCTCAACAAACGACTCGTTTTTCAAACTGGGGAACTATGACGTCAAAGAGGATAAAACACCACCCCCGCAGAAGAAGATCAACGCCTACTTCAACACGGCCGGTTTAGCCCCGCCCACCGATTCGCGCATTACACGCATAGCTAAATAACATAGGCCTACCTCGTGATGACAAACCGGATCGAGCTACCGAGCAGTAAACATGCCGTTTACTAAATATTGTGCAGTGCCTGGTTGTGGAAGAAGACAGTCGCTGCATAAGCTTCCTCTGGATTCCAATAGGAATGCATGGTTAAAATGTATTTTTAATGAGGTTCCAGCTGATGTGGGTAAAACATTGTCCGTTTGTTCGCTTCATTTCGCCGAGGACTGTTTTGTAAACAAGACACAGGTCGAGACAGGATTTGCAGACCGATTAAGATTGAAAAACGGTGCTGTGCCTTCTATATTGGATCCGACAGGAATGGTGCAACACACTTATGTGAGTAAAATTTCTATAAAAACATTAAAGATAGCCTACATTAGAAGTAGCATAAACAATTAACAATAACTTACCACGCTGTCACAGGCTGAAGTATCCGTTGTATTTGAGGTGTTGTTGGTTCATTGTCCTGCGATTCGGGATCGGACTCTGGGTCGAACATGTATGGGCGAATGATTCCGGTTGCCATTTTACAACATTGGAAGTTTTCAAAACAATTTCCCCCACGTGCACTGACGAGTGAGTTGAAACTCATTATTATGCAAAACTGTTATCCACTCACAGCAGTTGGGGTTTACTTCCAAGTCTTCAATGCGAGACGCCCATAAAAACCGAGCGTTTTTGAGCTAGGCTCAAAACTAGGGTAGAAAATAGCCTATTACTTATTCATTTGGATGTTTTTGAATGTAAAAACCAATCGAACGTCATAAGTTGACCTCAGACAACAATATAATTTCTTTTTTAAAAGCCACTTCATGACCCCTTTAATAGTAAGTTACATAATACCAACCAACCAAATCAATAAGTATATACATACACATAATTTGTATATACATTTCCTCTATTCTTACTTTATTTCTGCATTCTGTTTATTGTATGCAGTTAAGCTGCACAAACATAGTATTTGTCAGGCCCATGAAACCGTAAATGAGTCACAGAGCGAGAAAGAGAGAGATATGGCAGAGAAAAAAAAAGTATCCCAGCTTTCAGAAGGAGTACATTAGGCAAACGTGACATGGACAGCACAGTGATGTTTTGAGGGATGCTGCACAGAGGCTCAGTGCTAGCAGCAAAGAAGAAACATTTAAATACTTCCAGACACATCAGCACAGAGCCTGAGGCCTCTCCACCTCCTCTGTGTCCCGCTGTCAATCATAGTTAGTGTGTGTGGGGGTGTGTGTGGAGATGAAGATGAGTGGGAGGAGTGAAGCTGAGGGCTGGTGCCAAAAAACATTTAAAAAAAAAAAAACTACTTCAGGGCAGATGAGTTTAATTTTCTCTCAGCTTCAAATTAACACAGTCCAAATGTATGCATAAAACAAAGGCTGAAACAACATGAAAGTGGCTTGCTTTCTCCGGCACTCACGTTTCTCCACAAACCCATGAGAGTCACGTCAAGCTGAAACCCAGACACCATGAATGATAATCAAAACACACGCGCACACGCACACGCACAAGCAGCACTCCTGGTGCAGCAAAACTGGAACAGATGCAGTCAAATGTGTAATAATACAGTTCACTCTAAGTGAAAATTCTGTCATCATTTACTCACCCTCATGTCTTTCCTCCCTATGACTATTTCTTCTGGGGAAAACAAAATGGGAAATCATGGAGTATATAGATGATGTTCAATCTCAACGACACCCAATGCAATGAGTTCTCGTGTGTCTCAGGACTGAACTCAATTTGGCAGGGTTAAATATGCACATATGCAATTGAGATGAACTGAAGTTGTAAAGTTTCCATTATTGAATTAATAATCCATCATGGTTTTTTTTTTTTTCATTTCTCAGATTATTATATAGATGTATGTCACATCATCTTGATATATCTAATAGTAAAACTTTCATTAATTAAAATTATAATTCAAAGCCAAATACCATGTTACTTGGGTTAGGTTTATGTAATGTTGTTTTTAAAGATTAGTTCACCCAAAAATAAATAAATTATATATATATAATTCAAGTTCCAGATATATATATATATATATATATATATATATATATATATATATATATATATATATATATATATATATATATATTTTTTTTTTTTTTTTTTTTTTTTTTTCTGTCATCATTTACTCACACTGATATCGTTCAGAACCAGTATGACTTTTTTCTTCTGTGGAACATAAAAGATATTTTAAGAAAAATCCCAAAAATGGAGGGAAAAATGATTTGACAAATGTTGTTTTTGTTTGACTACCAACATTTTTAAAATATCTTAATTCATGTTCTGCAGAAGAAAGAAAGTCATACGGTTTTGGAACAACTTGAGGGTTAATAAATGATGACAGAATTTTAATATTTGGGGTGAACAACGCTAAATTGCTAAACAATGCTAAATTTATGCTTTAACGACGATCATATGGTTTCATAAAACTTATACAGCACACAAGTTGTATGGACTTATTGTTGCTTTATGTCCATCTTGAAGCATGACAGCCCTAATTACAAAAGAAGAGCTCCACAAACTCTTCAGGTTTGTGGAGCTCCACAAACTCTTCAGGTTTGTGGAGCCAGTCATTCAGGAGCCAGTCATTCAGGTTTGGAACGACATGAGGGTAGGTAAATGGTGACAGAATATTAATTTTGGGTGAATTACTCCCTGCAAGACTCAAACACACAAAACAACAAACAATCATAGACATCATGACCGGTTTCATTTTGACTGTGACTTAAAGCCGCAGTACCCTGAAACTAATCAGAATTAATTACATTACTCGACCGCTTCACTGCCAATCAGAGTGCAGAACTACAACCGCTGAGGAGAAAATTCCCAGGATGCTTGAACCTGCGTCTCATTGACCGCAACTGACCCTGGACAAACCATTGCATGACACAACACTCCAATATCTCTCTCCCTTACACACAGCCTAAGGCTTGAGATGAACATGGAGGCAGGACAAAGGAGGGCTGTGTTTGAAGGTGATATTATTGAAGGTGGATGTCACTATTTGAATCTGGGAATAATTAAACATGTGTGTGTGTGTGTGTGTGTGTGTGTGTGTGTGTGTGTGTGTGTGTGTGTGTGTGAGAGAGAGAGAGAGAGAGAGAGAGAGAGAGAGAGAGAGAGAGAGAGAGAGAGAGAGAGAGAGAGAGAGAGAGAGAGAGAGAGAGAGAGAGAGAGAGAGAGAGAGAGAGAGAGAGAGAGAGAGAGAGAGAGAGAGTGTAGCTTGACCAAACTATTTGTGACTAAGCTTTAATGGAAAACCAAAATTATTCACCAAATTATAGGGACGGTACTGCTTTATTCATCGCCAGAGAAATTGAATATTCAAGTTCTGGAACTTGAAACCAGCTCTATATGAGAGCTCTCTGTTGGCGCTGGCAAACGGCTTGATGAAAGCACAGCATTGTGGGGGATTTCCAAAAGTCAGCAGTGTCCGACTGGAGCTCACTCACTTCAGCCCGACGCCAGCTTGTCCGCAGACGCACACACAAAGGTGAAAAGACACAGACCACCTTGAGATACTTGACACACAGTCGTTGTGGCGGTACAGACTGAGACACACTCATACAGCTGTCAGTGACTCTGTCTGCAAAACCAAAACACTAACCTGATTCACCATTCACCACATTTTCACACCTTAGCCAAGAATGCATATGCACATTCAGTATACACAGACACAAGCATATGTCTGATCTTTATGCTAAACCTCACAAATGCTGCATTCAGTAATACTTGCATACTGAGATTATACATTATACATTATAGATACAGGCTTCAAAGATGATGTTACCAAAGGATATGTGAGTCCTGCATTGCAGTGCTACATAAAACAAGCATACAGTATATGCATCAAAACTGTATATACACCTGACCACTGGACATCCAAAGTGTTTTTAAACGTGTTTGAGGAGAAGCTGTTCTAATCAGGTCTTGGTTTGGTTTCCTGTGGGAGAAATTTTATTTCAAATCAATGAGCGTGAGCCCCAGAGAGATGTCAGCACATTCTCTGAAGAGATGCTGGACACTCTCATAGCAGTCTGACAGCCATTGAGTGCGGAAAAACAGCGAGAGACTGATGTTGACCAGGCCATATCTGATCACATATACCTGTTCAATAGTTTTGGTTCAGAATTTAAAAAAAATCATATATTTTATTCAGCAAGGACAAATTATTGTTAAATTAAAATAGCCCCACATCATCACATTCCCTTCACCATACCTAGAGATTGGTGTGGGGTACTTTCCATAAGATCATCTTTTTAATGCAAATCAAACCAGCTGTTAGGCTAACTGAAATAAAACCATGCCAATCTCTAGGTACCCTGTATTTTAAGGAAGAACATTTATTTATTTATGATACATTATTCATTCACAAAAAAAATGGTGTCCTTAAAGGTTGGATTTTTCCTCATTTTTTAAATTAAGGCATTAAGATCAATTTCTAAAAGATGATTTTTTTATTCCTCTTTTTAGGCAACTTTAGCATGGGTGTCCAAAATTATTCACATCACTGTATATACAGGTCCTTCTAAAAAAATTAGCATATTGTGATAAAGTTAATTATTTTCCATAATGTAATGATAAAAATTAAACTTTCATATATTTTAGGTTCATTGGACACCAACTGAAATATTTCAGGTCTTTTATTGTTTTAATACTGATGATTTTGGCATACAGCTCATGAAAACCCCAAATTCCTATCTCAAAAAATTTGCATATCATGAAAAGGGTCTCTAAACGAGCTATTAACCTAATCATCTGAATCAACTAATTAACTCTAAACACCTGCAAAAGATTCCTGAGGCTTTTAAAAACTCCCCGCCTGTTTCATTACTCAAAACCGCAATCATGGGTAAGACCGCCGACCTGACTGCTGTCCAGAAGGCCATCATTGACACCCTCAAGCAAGAGGGTAAGACACAGAAAGAAATTTCTGAACAAATAGGCTGTTCCCAGAGTGCTGTATCAAGGCACCTCAGTGGGAAGTCTGTGGGAAGGAAAAAGTGTGGCAAAAAACGCTGCACAACGAGAAGAGGTGACCGGACCCTGAGGAAGATTGTGGAGAAGGACCGATTCCAGACCTTGGGGGACCTGCGGAAGCAGTGGACTGAGTCTGGAGTAGAAACATCCAGAGTCACCGTGCACAGGCGTGTGCAGGAAATGGGCTACAGGTGCCGCATTCCCCAGGTCAAGCCACTTTTGAACCAGAAACAGCGGCAGAAGCGCCTGACCTGGGCTACAGAGAAGCAGCACTGGACTGTTGCTCAGTGGTCCAAAGTACTTTTTTCGGATGAAAGCAAATTTTGCATGTCATTCGGTAATCAAGGTGCCAGAGTCTGGAGGAAGACTGGGGAGAAGGAAATGCCAAAATGCCTGAAGTCCAGTGTCAAGTACCCACAGTCAGTGATGGTCTGGGGTGCCATGTCAGCTGCTGGTGTTGGTCCACTGTGTTTTATCAAGGGCAGGGTCAATGCAGCTAGCTATCAGGAGATTTTGGAGCACTTCATGCTTCCATCTGCTGAAAAGCTTTATGGAGATGAAGATTTCATTTTTCAGCACGACCTGGCACCTGCTCACAGTGCCAAAACCACTGGTAAATGGTTTACTGACCATGGTACTACTGTGCTCAATTGGCCTGCCAACTCTCCTGACCTGAACCCCATAGAGAATCTGTGGGATATTGTGAAGAGAAAGTTGAGAGACGCAAGACCCAACACTCTGGATGAGCTTAAGGCCGCTATCGAAGCATCCTGGGCCTCCATAACACCTCAGCAGTGCCACAGGCTGATTGCCTCCATGCCAAGCCGCATTGAAGCAGTCATTTCTGCAAAAGGATTCACGACCAAGTATTTAGTGCATAACTGAACATAATTATTTGAAGGTTGACTTTTTTTTTGTATTAAAAACACTTCTTTTATTGGTCGGATGAAATATGCAAATTTTTTGAGATAGGAATTTAGGGTTTTCATGAGCTGTATGTCAAAATCATCAGTATTAAAAGACGTGGAATATTTCAGTTGGTGTGCAATGAATTTAAAATATACGAAAGTAAAATTTGTATCATTACATTATGGAAAATAATGAACTTTATCACATTATGCTAATTTCTTGAGAAGGAACTGTATATAGCCTAATATGGTGATGTTCTGCTCAAGAAACATTTTCTAAGGGTTATCAATGTGGAAAACAGTTGTTTTACAGCAGCTTAATATTTTTGTGGAAACTGTGCTATATATATGATATATTTTTACAGGATTGTTTGACAGAAAAGTTAAATGTCTTAACTGTCACTTTTGTTCTATTTAATTTGTCCTTGCTGGAGAAAAGATATATATTTAAAAAAAAATTGAACCAAAACTATTGAACAGATATATATATTATTGATCTTAATGCGTTAATTAAAAAAAAATGAGGAAAAATTCAACCTTTAAGGACATAAATTTTGTGTCAATTCAAAAATGTATCGTAAATAAATAAATGTTCTTCCAGAAAATACAGGTTGCATAAGTCAGGACACCCCTATGTTAAATTCCCGGATAGAGGCAGGCAGATTTTTATTTTTAGAGGATTTTAAAGGAATTTTTTTTTCATGGATCCAGGATACTATGCATCCTGATAAAGTTCCCTTGGCATTTGGAATTAAAATAGCCCCACATCATCACATTCCCTTCACCATACCTAGAGATTGGTGTGGGGTACTTTCCATAAGATCATCTTTTTAATGCAAATGGAGCCCTTATATATGTATATGTGTATATATCATATATATATATATATATATATATATATATATATATATATATATATATATATATATATATAGTGCTTAGCATAAGTGAACACACCCATGCTAAAGTTGACTAAAAAAAGAAATAAAAAATCATCATCAAATATATATGATCAAAACACTTTAAAGATATATAAAAAAATCTAAAAAATCTAAATTTTAAAAAAATTTTTTTATATATTTTAAAATAAAATAAATAGTAATTTTATTCACATGATGACACACACACACACACACACACACACACACACACACGAGACTAATGACATAAATATTAAGAAATATATATATATATATATATATATATATATATATATATATATATAAAACATATTTAACTGGTTTGAATGAAAGAAAAGGAGAATAAAAGTGGTCTTAGACTTTTTGCATTGACCACCGACAAACCCATATCGGTTGACGAGATTTAAGAAAATGGAAAATGGTTTCAAGAACTTGATAAAGAAATCAAGAAATTAGGAGACCCAGATTGAATGTCTATCTTTAGCTTTTCCTTTGATCTCTGATTTATTTGATACACAGAGACTATTTCAAACACGTTTTTCATTCAGCTGTGTTGCAATTGCAGGCACACAAGGCTTATACACGGAGAGACGATATACA
Organism: Siphateles boraxobius; assembly: GCF_051911475.1. Taxonomy (NCBI): domain Eukaryota; kingdom Metazoa; phylum Chordata; class Actinopteri; order Cypriniformes; family Leuciscidae; genus Siphateles; species Siphateles boraxobius. The sequence continues at coordinate 11,496,943 of NW_027509208.1, forward strand.
AACACACACAAAAAAGACTGCCATATAAGCGCAGGTCATAAGGCACTGAGAAACAAATCCACGAAGGATGTTACTTCACAAACACAGCTGTGTGAGGAGGTCAGGTGTGTAAGAAAGATGTAAAATGCACATGAGCATGCGTGTCTGTGTTTGTGGGGTTTTATAGATGAAGGCAGTGTGTGGTCAGTTGATGCATGTTGTGTGTGTATATGTGAATGTGGGCGTTTGGAGGGTGAGAGGGAGTACAAGAGATATTGAAACTTCCTGTAAGGAGTAAACGGGTTGTGACTTGTTTCCGGCAGTAATCCGTTCGCCCTAAACACAGGAAGGCGGACAGTCTAAATAAGTCATCTCACACACACTTAAGCACTGGCTGGACTCTGGCCAGGACTCTTCTCTCATGTGTATTCTCTTGTCAGAGTCTAATATGATGCGCTCTATCTATCCAACTCTTGACTATGACATACAGCGTGTATTATGAGGGGCTGTCAATCTGGATGAAAACAGATTTAAATGAAGATTGATCAATAGCTGCCTCACTGCCTGTGTAGGTAACCTCCTTCTACAGTGCACAAAAAATCTGTGAGATTGAATTGTCCATTATGGATGTTTGTAGCATGACACAGAAAAGAAAACAGTAAAACTACAACAACAACAACAACAAAAGATAAACATACATCTTGTGTGAAAAGGCAACAGTTATTAATCAAACTACATACGTCCAGGCTGATATGTGTAAGTATAGAGTCTAAAACCAATGGTAGTAGGTACGATTGGGATGAATAAGAGCTAAACATACTATGGGTGCTTCTCAAACAGAAGGCTGCATTCTTGTAAGGAAGTGTCCTTCTTAGCCCAGTCTTTCAAAGGCTTGTAGGCTACAGTCCTCAGCATTAAATTCTAGAATGAGACGGTCTAGTTATTGCACATGACTGCGTCACCAATGTTGGTCCCACTTTATATTAAGTGGCTTTAACTACTATGTACTAACATTGAAAAATACCTGCATGTAATTACACCTTAACCCATCCTTAAACCTACCTAATCTTACCCGTATCACACCTCAATAGCAGCTAAAGTGTTTTACAATACAACATAAACACAATAAGTACATTGTACTTATTTTTCGATGTAAGCACATAGCCACTTAATATTAGGTGGGACTAAAATCGGTCTATTAACTAGTTTTCTATTGATACAGTACAGTGAATGACAACTGTCTGTGGTCTCCCAGTGGCTATTATTATTGCCAGTTTAGTGTTAATAGTTCACCCAAAAAAGAAAATTCTGTAGTTATTTACTTACCCTCATGTCGTTCCAAACCTATAAGACTTTTGTTCAGCTTCAGAACACAAATGCAGCTATCTGAGAGCTTCCTGTCCCTCTATTGACAATTTGAGGCTTTAAAAAGTTCATAAAGAGAATATAAAACTAATCCATATGAATTGGAAGAGATGTGGATGGAAAATACACATTTTCTGAAGAGACACGATCACTTTATTTGATGGACAGATTTCTTTTAGGCTTTTGTTCACATAGAAACATTCATCAATGCGCACACACGTAAGTTGTGGTAAATGGAAGCTCAAGCAAAGCACACTTGCTTCACGTACAAGAACCGATGTGATTCATTCTCGTGTGTAACGCAGCACGTCTGCATCTGAAATCGCATACTGTCTGAGCTGCTACTTAATTTAATGAGGAACGAACTTCACAACCATTAAAAAAACATTACTAGAGCCACCATTTTAAGTTGCAATTTCTCCCATTCATAGCAAAGTAGTGCATCGTATTGGTAATTATACAGTATTTGACATACTGCTTCCACAGATGACACTTTACTATCCAATGAGACCGTTTTTATATTTGGGCAAAGAACAGCAACTGATGTAGGTCACATGGCAATGCCAAAAGGGCAGATGTAGTATGTCCAGACAGTAATCATACTACACATGTGCATTCTTAATAAAATTACTTTATTAATGGTCAAGAAGTTCTTTATCAAATGCAGTACATATTCTGACAGAGAATTCCGAAAGCTAGAGAGAGTAGACAGATTAGATAAGAAAGATGAGAGGAAATAAAGGAGGAAGTCAACAGATGAACGATCAAAGCTAAAACATTAGAGTGACTTACAAAGATAGAGTGATTTACAAAGAAAGCGAGAGAAACTGTAACTCTTGCAAGCTGGGACCGGCTCCAGGGAACATGTGTGTATGTGCGGGGGGTGGATGAGGGGGTCTTCAGGGATGTTTTTATGGTCTGTGAGGACTGTCAGAAAGAGCAGCAGGAAAAACAATGGTGTTTGGACACCAGGTCAAAACCGAATATGCTCACGCCCACGCACACATGAGCCACAGGCACGTTCATACTGTAACAACGCCATGCGGTTTACTCCCACTGCAATCGCGCATGTGTGTGGAGGAGGCAAAACAAGCTTGTTGTGTTAGTGAGGTCAGAAAGCCCAGAAACTGTCCAGAAAGTGTCTCTGCGTGTGTGTTAGTGTGCATACAGTTCGATATAATCCAGGACGAGGCAGTAGGCTCCAGGCAGAGGGGAGCGGGTTGACCTGAGGGTGGGTTACGGGTTCAGAGGTCAAAGGTGAAGCGCCATAAATTTGTCTGTGTGCGTGTTAATGACGGCCTGGAGCCACTGATGCAGCTTAACAGAGTGCGTAAATGTGCGTTATCCATCTCTCTTCAAAAACAAAAAGAAAAGACAGAAAAGATGTATTCGGCTCCTGACATGTCTTTACGAAGACATGGTTTTGTCTGTGAATTCATGAGATATAAGAGATATAATGAGATAGTGTCCAAGATGAAGAAAGGTAAAACATTTTTCTACTATTTTCTAAAAACAATAATAATAATTGAATGACCATCAAGTAAAAAATAATTACATATTGTTCTTAAACCTTAAATTAGGGCTGTGTATCGTAACAAAATTTTCGATACCGTTACCGATACCGATACCTTGACTTCGATACCGGTTCCTGAACGATACTTTTTTCGATACCAATTTTATCAATATAACATTACCGATACCGATACCTTGACTTCGATACCGGTTCCTGAACGATACTTTTTTCGATACCAATTTTATCAATATAACATTACCTAAAAAAAAAACTTTTATTTTTTCAGTTTGTTGACTTTTTTACACTCATATTTTGAGTCTGTAAAAAAGCACCAATGCTAAAGTTTTCTATGTTTCCTAATCATTTAACAACATGTATTCTTTACTTCAATGAGCTCATTGTTTCTGCCTTAACTTAATGCATTGTTTAACAATGAAACTGAATGAAAATTAATTGAAATGCATTACACACAGTCACCCCTGATAACAGATCACTCTAAATTGTAATTTAGACACATGCATTTTCTGTAAAGCTCCTTTGAAACGATTTGTATTCTGAAAATGCTATACAAATAAATGTGAATTTAATTAAATATAGGCTAATTGGGAGCGGGATATATGCCTCGCGCTCAGCACACATGAAGCTTGCGCAAAGCACTGGCAAAAGTAGTCTAATGATTATGGATGTGTCGGGAAACGATAGCAAGGAGATATTTTAATTGTTTATTAATGAACAAGTGTTTACTAAACGTGTTGTCTGCAAAGATGATTATTGGAATTTTCGATGCTGACTCGTCATCCCTGCAGTAGTGAACGCGCGCGCCTATATGGATTAGGTAATCAAACTATTTATGTCTAATTGTTTCGTTTAAAAGTAGACATATTTTGAACATATATAGAACTATTTCTCATGTCTGTGAGGCAAGTATCCTATACGCTGAGTTTTGGTTTATATGTGACGCGCTCCAGTTCTTGTAGTCGAAGGCTGATAAACTTTCTACTCTCGAGTGTATTCTGTGCGCTTTTAAGTGCCTTATCAGATTTACCGTGTTACCGGTCTTGGCAGCAATTATCTTGTCGAAAATATTGCATCGTGTGCTTATGGCATCGAGTCGGGTACATACAGTGGTGTGAATAAGTTAGGCCCCCCATGCTAAAGTTGCCTAAAAAGAGGAATAAAAAATCATCTTTTGGAAATTGATCTTAATGGCTTAATTGGAAAAATGAGGAAAAATCCAACCTTTAAGGACACCAATTTTCTTTGTGTATGAATAATGTATCATAAATAAATAAATGTTCTTCCTTAAAATACAGGGTGCATAAGTCATTGCCCCCCTATGTTAAATTCCCATAGAGGTAGGCAGATTTTTATTTTTAAAGGCCAGTTATTTCATGGATCCAGGATACTATGCATCCTGATAAAGTTCCCTTGGCCTTTGGAATTAAAATATCCCCACATCATCACATACCCTTCACCATATCTAGAGATTGGCATGGGGCACTTTCCATAAGATCATCTTTCAATGCACATCAAACCAGCTATTAGGCTAACTGAAATAAAACCATGCCAATCTCTAGATATGGTGAAGGGTGTGTGATGATGTGGGGATATTTTAATTCCAAAGGCCAAGGAACTTTATCAGGATGCATAGTATCCTGGATCCATGAAATAACTGGCCTTTAAAAATAAAAATCTGCCTGCCTCTATGGGAATTTAACATAGGGGGGCAATCACTTATGCACCCTGTATTTTAAGGAAGAACATTTATTTATTTAGGATACAGTATTCATACACAAAGAAAATTGGTGTCCTTAAAGGTTGGATTTTTCCTCATTTTTCCAATTAAGCCATTAAGATCAATTTCCAAAAGATGATTTTTTATTCCTCTTTTTAGGCAACTTTAGCATGGGGGGCCTAACTTATTCACACCACTGTAGGTAAATTTTGATCATTTCCACATACTTTCTATCTATCTGGGTTGGACGCTAACACACACACACACACACACACTACAGCCTCACGTCCGACGAGCCACGTCTCTGGGCAGCCGCGTAAACTAGTGTTTTTCCGCCACAGCCAATCATGCTGCATGTTTATTGTTTCACTGACGTTGACGAGATTAACCACTTAGGTACCGAAACTTAGTACCGAAAAACAAGACATGTTTCGATACTCGGTAGTTTCGAGGCAATTCGGTCGGTACCTTAAAAGTACCGAACTCGGTACCCAGCCCTACCGTGAATACCTGAAAGCTAACACTTCTTAATCATCATTTTCAAAAACATCATATGTTGGGTGCACCATATGACTTTGGCGGACAAAAGCCTTTTAAATATTGATCATATTTAACAAATTACTGTTTTGTCCTAAGAAATAATAATAATTAAAAAAAAGATTGTCTATATATATATATATATATATATATATATATATATATATAAATTAAATTTAGAAATTACATGTACAACTTAGAAAAGGTATATTCAAGTCATTGATTTTTATTAATTTTTTAATTCATTAATTTTTTAATTAAAGGTGCTCTAAGCGATGTTGGGTGACGTCACTTCTTGTTGACGTTCAAATTATTGTCAAACAAAATGGAGGCTAGCTAGACCCTCCCTCCTCCTCATCCGCGCACTAACCCCCCAAATCCTTCTTGTCAGTTATTGGCTGGAACAGTTTGTTATGTTTCGTGGTGCAGGTTAGCCCAGTTTGTTTTTGTTGCCGTTTTTGGAGCCTGGGGTGTCTGCAAAGAGAGACTGCGTTTTTCTTACAGTGTGTTCAGGGGACAGGCAGCTAGCGGATAGTGAGGAGAGGTTTGCTGTATGTGACAAAAAAATTTGGCCTAAAAAACGCGTGACATCGCTTAGAGCACCTTTAAATTAATAGATCTGGAAAGAAAATACAAAGAAAAGAAGCATCCTATCATTGAACCACCTTTATTCTCCTGGTGGTATGACCGAAATCTTATGTCACTCTTGGAGTAATTTTAACGTATACTGATATGGCTAAATGGTAACAGTATATGTGAACAAATAATGGTTTTTGCTAGAAATCCACCCACAAAATGTTTTATATTACATGACCATGTATTGCTGCCCATCTTCAATAATCTGCTGACTTAAACACTTTTTAAGTCACCATCAGTGCAAATGTTTTATTTATGCATTTATATAAATAGAGTTAACATTAAATAAGTACATGAACATGAAGTTCATTAAATAGTGCATGAACCACATAAGCCATTATAAAATAGCCTATATATGCACAGCTGACCATATAATATTTACCAGTTTACATATTTTACCATCGCATGCATATTGTCATTAGGGATGCACCAATGTATCAGCCAATAACTGGTATCGGTTCAGTTTTCTTCACAATCAGCCATTTGCTAATTGTTTAAAAAAAGCCAATAATCAGTGCTGATTATATGCAGTCTTACATGTTTTTCTGCCCTCTTTTAAATGACGGCATTTAAAAGAGGGCAGAAAAACATGTAAGACTGCATCTTATACTGTGTGTAAAGAAAATGTCTTTTGTGTTGAATTTAGAGCTGTTGAAGTTAATGCAACAATAAAGCAGGGTCTATTTGACCCAATGAATCACCCGTAGCTCAAGTCAGCATTGCCATTTTTTCCCTACACCAAACATTGTTTGTTGCACACCTTCCATACAATAATCACAAAGAGCTTTTTGTTACTTCTGATAAGAAACAAAGTATCAGCTTTCAAAATCTGTCCATTTTATCACGAAATTCAAACAATAAATGGCATTTTGATGCTCTTAAATGTGACATGACAGATCACTGTAGCACCTCAATTCAAGCGGCAGCGCGAGTCTTTTCTTCCACTTTAATTCAAGTTAAAGCACAAAAAAACATGCATGAATATCAAAAGTTGCATGAAGATAAAGTTCAACTTACTGAAATCATTTCTCATGCAATCACTCAATCAGTGTTTCAACTACGTAAAGGCGTCAAATAAAACAATGTCACTTAAAGTTGCATTTACCTCTAAGAGAAGGTTTAGATGTCAGTACAAGAAAGAACGAGATCAGATCAGAAGTCTTTGTAGAGTTCTGATAAGAAAACAGGACTCAAACTGAGCTCAAGCAGAATGAATCCCTGAGAGTTTGTGGGGTGGAGGAAGTCAAAGGTCACAAGTCCACAACTGAGGTATTAAGAGCACATTTACCACACAATTAATCAAATCCTCAGTCAGCCACCCGCACCACTGCCCTTTGAGGGACCTCAGCAACACAGACCATCTTAAAAAACATCTTACATTACATAGACAGATAGATAGATAAGACCAGCATCACTATTACGTAAACTCACACTTGTGGGCCTTTTCATGTAATTCGATCACAAGTGGTCAGGCAAATTGACTGCTGTTTACAATGGCTAGTAACATGCGTCTCTTGTAATCGGATTTCCAGGAAGCTCTGATTTTGTTAATACATAAATCACTTGTCAGTGTGCCAAAAGTAAAAGTTCTTCTTTGGCAAAATTACATTTCCTTAAGAGCCTAAAAACACAGGATTTACTCCCTTCAAACTGTCACTGTTACAGTCATTGCAAATTCCTGAACACTCACACACACATTCATCAAACACACACACACACACACGCACGCACGTGCACACACACACACACACACACACACACACACACACACACACACACACACACACACACACACACACACACACACACACACACACACACACACACACACACACACACACACACACACAATGACAAACTAAGCAAAGGCTGGATAATATATATAATTTATTAGTTTATTGTCAAATACATACAGAGTTCGACAGCTGATAGGCTATCACATACCCAGCACTTTAATTCTTCTTTTTTCAATTTCTCTCTGATCTGTTTTGCATCCATGGCTGCTTAAACAATTGGACACAACAACTGTGTAGCTTAATAAGAATCTGCAAATTAATGCCTGATGAAAAAAATTAAGTTTTAAACACTTTAATATCCATTATTAGTGATTTACTCATCCACCCGCAATAAATCAGAAGGTTATTTATTTTTTATTACTTGTCCCGTCTGACTTGTGGATTATTCAGTGTTCACAGATATAACCGCAATCCGCGAATCACTATCGCAAAGCAAATGTGACATTAAGCAGAAATCTCATTGTTACTTCAGTTGAACCAGAATACTGACCAGCAACCACCTACAATGCCCTTGCATCATGGTGTAGACTTATTTATGTGCAAGCCACTCACATTTTCTTCACTATATGCAAAAATCTAGTGAAATAATAAAAGACTTGTAAATAACTCCAGCGCTTTGTCCATCAGGAATTGATCAGATTCCGTTTTTACCTAAAAACATGTTTGACACCATAAAGGCAGAAAAAACAACAACTGACATTTAGTATGAATATAATTACACACTCTGTGTGCTGGGCTGTGAGGTAACGGGAATGGGTGAAAGAGAGTACTTGTTGACAGCTCTTCTTGACCACAACACCCTCTTCAGCAAACAAACTCTCACATACACACATTCCCTCTGCCAGGGCTGCACACCAGCCGTACCAGACTCAAGGGCATAATGCCCATCTTTCCTCAACTTTGTGTCAGCTTATTAACTCTAAGCTGTTCTCTAAAACCATCTTAGTGGGACAGCAGAAGCCAAAGAAACCAAACCTGTCAAAAGTCACAGCCATAGTCAACAAATCATAGGATTATCTGCAGCTAAGGCCACAGCTTTAGCAAGGACACAGACACCTGCCAACTCCTGTTTTTAAAGTCACTATGAAATCAAAATTGAAATGTCTTTTTATGGAATATTGTAGTGTTTATTATAAATTATCCGTGCATCATTATTATTGTTTTCAAAAATAATTTTCCCTCTATTGGAGGGACATCTCCTCTCTTCTCTGATGACGCGTTTACTGGCGTCAGAGCGGGACAACCTGTCACTCACAAGAGATCAAAGTAATAGTAAACCACAACCATCAAATCAATTCCCAATGGGCAAAATCAAGTCCAACCCCTACATTTGTTTTTTTTTGTGTTCGAGAAGCCGTCTCACTCTGATATATGTCACAATAGGGAAGAAGAGACTATCATAATTTCTGTTTTATGCCGAAAAGATATATTAGCCAGCCTGTAAATTCTCCATTGAAAACAAGATGGATGAATAAATGAACAAAATCTTTTTACCCTCCGAAATAAAATCTCAGAGCTAAAATAATTCCAATATGATGACCAAGGGGAGAGAAGTGAGCAATATACTTATATTTCATTCAATACTGTCAAGTATCGAAAAATAGACATTATAGCCAATAATTTTTGGCTATGTATTTTTATTCTTATTAGAGTATAATATATACTACACACAAAAAATAGATTATCATAACCAACAGATGTTTGCTATGTATTTTTAATACTTTTTTAGAGTATCATTCCATTACATCAAACTTTATTAAAATCAACTGTGAGGAGCGTGTTTTTTTGAGCTGCTACCAATGTAGGGTGTTCCAAATCTGACACGTATGAGCTTTCATGATGGTTAGGATCATGTTGCCAGTTTTCAGAACAGATATAGACCATGAATGGATGGGTGCCTTTATTAACACTATCCAGCTTTCCCATGCTGCACCCCAGGAGGGTGAGAGAGATAACCGCAGACCTGAAGAATAAGCATGTCTCATGCCAGTATTTTCAGTAACACAATTTCAGCCTCTGGTTTCAGAAATCCAGCTTGCAAATATCAGAGGGAAAAAGACAACATCAAATGGAAAATAAAATTAAACATAATAAACAAGGGGAGAGAGAGAGAGAGAGAGAGAGAGAGAGAGAGAGAGAGAGAGAGAGAGAGAGAGAGAGAGAGAGAGAGAGAGAGAGAGAGAGAGAGAGAGAGAGAGAGAGAGAGAGAGAGAGAGAGAGAGAGAGAGAGAGAGAGAGAGAGAGAGAGAGAGAGAGAGAGAGAGAGAGAGAGAGAGAGAGAAAATAGTGGAAGAGTGGAAGAAAAATAACTTATTACTTTGGGAAAAATCAGGGATCCAGTTACTGGGATGGTGTTTAGAGTGCAAACAGAAACTTGCACTATGTGCTCAAGGCTGAATGCAGATATTTGATGTCCCAGTGAGAGCCTTATAATTACTGAATATTAACGTTTGGGGGCACAGACACGCACACAAGCACGCACACATGCTGAGTAACCTTAAGACAATCGTGTTTAAGGACCTCTCCAAAACTTCAGGAGACAAACTTCCATTTAAGGCTTCATAAAGGCATACTTAAATGTCTTACATATAAAATCCCATTCAAAAGTTTTGTGGTTGGTAAGATTTTTTCAAATGTTTTTGAAAGAAGTCTCATATGCTCACACAAATAATAGTAAAAAGCAGCAATATTGTAAAAATTATAAAACAGGTTAAAAAAACCCTGTTCTATAATATTATATAATAACTCTTTTAAAACATTTTAAAATGTAAGTTATTCCAAGAATGGCAAAGCTGATTATTTTCAGCATCATTACTCCAGTCTTCAGAAATCATTCTAATATGCTGATTTGCAGCTCAAGAAACATTTCTTATTATCATCAATGTTGAAAACAGTTGTGCTACTTAATATTTTTGTAACAGCATTTATTTGAAATAGAAATCTTTTGTAACAATATGGTCTTGGATTTAATACATCCATGCTAAATAAAAGTATTAACTTATAATACTAATTTCTTTAAAAAAAAAATCTGACCCCAAACTTTTGAGCAGTATTTTATGTACATTACATACTTATTATGCAAGTATTTACTATTACATACTCACTAATACATATAGTAATATTGTCCACTGCATGTTATTTCATCTCTTTTTAAACACTTCCAGTACATTTAAACAGAAACCTGATTTTTTAAGGGATTGTTTCCCCAAAAAAGAAAATTATATTAATTTACTCATCATTTAAAATTAAATTTACTCCATACAATCCATCATTTGTGTTCCGCAGAAGAAAGTCATCCAAGTTTTAAACGACATGAGTGATGACATTTTATTTTTGGGTGAACTATCTCTTTAATAAAAGCAGAGATGGAGCATGCATTAGGTAGCGCAACTCTTTTTTTGTGATTAACATGATGTTTTAAATGTTAGTAAACACCTTTTCTCTCTGTTTTCCCCTAGAGCAATGATGCCCAAAGGAGAGTTGAAGGTTTATAAGATTGAGTGCTGATTGCTGTTTAGCTGTTTGGTGGTTTGGCTGATGTGGCCAGTCTGGCCTGCTTCTGCCTCATGTTTTTCCTGATTTGTTTTAATGAGTTCCTATGGGCTGAGCTTACACGCTGTTCTCTTTACAGCCGCAGGAACCAGAAACTCTATCAAAAACAGTCTGTGAAAACTAATAACGGAGAAGCGAGAGGATATTAGTCTGGGACACTCTTTTTTTTGCATGTTGTAGTTTGGTTAAAATATTTTGATAAGTTCAATCCTCTAATACATTCTTTTCCCAAATCTCTCTTAAGACCTTCATTTTGCTTTTCTTCTCTCTTGGCTCGCCGTTTTCCACATTTCCCATTAAGGTCTCTGTCCTTTCTCTCTACCCACATCTCCCTCATTCCCTCTGTCCTCAACATATTTGACCCTTGACCTGTGATGTGATGCACACGCGTGCATCCGCCCTAGACGGGCCTCAGTGAAAGCATTTCCTTCTCACTTTTGCGTCCTCAGAGAGCTAAACACCCACTGGAGTACTCCGATCCAAGCTGCCTCGCAACTCTACTGATGCTTAAAGAATCTCTCTGTTTTTCCCCCAAAGCCAAACACAGAGTGTTTACTGAGTGCTGTTGCCAGTTAGGCTGTTTACTCACTCACTGCACCTGCAGACACCAGAGGAAACTATAGAGAGTACATTACCAACAGCAGAACACAACCACTGAGCTTACAGTGGGATGGATGGATGAATGGACGGACGGACGGGTGGTTGGATGCTCCTGTGAAATCTATTACATATCCAGGAGCTTTACGCAATTACTGACACAGAACAGTGCCAACAGAAAAATATCTATGAACTAAATTCAAAGATTATCCTTATCTAATATTAATGGAGATGGACACTTTAGGGCACGTAACTGGTTTGCCATGATTTCTGGTGATCTTCTGAGATTCAAGTGCTCAAAGAGACCGTAAAGAAATCACTTAATCTTTAACTCTCACAATAGAGTAGAGATATGTAGCGCATTGCATTCAGGATGTCATAAAACAGAACTCTATAGCCTGTTATTAACAGATCAGTGAGCTGTGTGATTTGCTAACCTGCAGGAGGAGTCTCTCAAAAGCAAGGCAGGCGTCCCAGCACGGGAGAGCGGGATGACGGAGAGCTTGAGCAGCAGCCAGTCCCAGCTGTAGGACCCCACTGTGACTTTCCAGAGCCCCCCAACTGTCCCGAAACAACTGAACATATGAACAAATCTGTTCGGCTGTAACCCGCCCTGAGAAAAGAGAGAAAAACATAAGCATCTTATTCAAGTTGTCTGGATTCAACAGTTACACAAAACAACATTCAGTCATTCTGAATTCAGTGTTTACCTTCATCTGTATCTTTGGTGTCAAACAAAACTTCAAACACTGTTTGAACTCTAAAGAAAACGTACTTCAGTCCCCATCAATGCAAATCCATTACCAACACACAGATTTACAATTTGCACACACGCACGCACGCACGCGCGCGCACGCATGCACACACACACTATGGTAAAGGAAAAAGTCATCCTGTCTCTTCAGGGTGTGTTCTTATGAACTACACAAGACTATAATATTACTAGGAACTGACTCAACATAACTCAATGTGTGTGTACGTTTATTTGCGAAAGTTTTTTCAGGCTTAGCTCAAACTGATTCACAACTAAAACATAAAATGCCTCATGAGAAATTCTGGGAACACTTATAAATGAATTGTTGTTTTTAACCAGATCATTGAAACAGTTAGACCATTCAAATTAACTGATTCACTAGAATTATTTACACCTTCCAATGCTAATCAAAGCAGAGGTTTATAGAGTTTAATTTAAACAGATTAATACCTAAACAGGCACACTATGGCAGGCAGATGCGATCAATTTACCTTCGTAAAATGATCCCAATCAGCACACTGCTGTTCAAACACACCACCAAACCACAACATGTATGCTTTAGTTCCTCCATCTGGGTTGAAACTGTGCATCTGGAAAAATTATGGATCTAATGTTCACACTGCTTGGTAATGTAACATCATGTATGACATACAAGCCAAAAATATAAGTGTATGTGATTTAGGCTGATGTATCTCACAGTCAAAGTGTTTGTCTGTGGTCATCTTCTGAGCTTATTTATTACATAAGCACAGTTCAGGCAAAAACACTCCGACATAGAAACACATCCTCACTGACCCTGGAGTTTTTTTTAGGGGTTATTATGGGTTGAGATGGAGAGAGGGAAAGAGAAATATATTTAAATGTAGTTCAGCAGCTCATTCCATTTTTGTCTTTTTAACCAATTGGTTATCCTTTCAGCTAATAATAAAAATGAAAAAAACTTATATTTAAAGTCACATCTAATTTCACGTTTTATCTAATACGAAAACAAATGACAAAAAACTTTATTGTATATGTTATACATCATGCTCAAATTTCTAAAGATAAAAGTTTGAAAACACAGAACAGCAAAAAACAAAAAGAAGGAAAAATGGGGTGGAGAGTAGAGGCTGAGGTGTTAACATTGAGACATGGGGTTGGGTTCACATTTATACTGTACATACAGCCACCAGAAGTGAGAGTATAGCCTGTGCTCCAATAGAGCCGATGTTTGCTTCAACCCAGGCAAACGCACAAACACACAAACGAAAGAGAGAAAAGAGTGCGGACAGAATGAAAGCTGGCTAGAAAATTATTAGAACAAGCAATGCACCAAAAGCAAAAATCAGGCAGACATCCAGAGGGCAGTTACATGATAGAAGATTGAGATTGAATCATTGGCGGGCTGAGCACCGAGCCCTGTGGTTCTTCTGAGGGTCATTTTCTTAAGATGATCACAAGCTCCACCCTCTTTTTGTATTTTGTAACCGTGCCACATGAGAAGCACTTACTTCTATGAGCGTAATTCATTTAAAAATAGAAAGCAATGAAATCACAACTGTTAATGAGACGTCAAGGTGTAGAATTAGGACATGCTCATCAGACAGCATTCTTGCAGATAAAAGTCAAACTCTAGTGGGAAAACTGACCTCCAGAACTCCAGTAAAATGTGCAAGTCTGGAGATGGTTTAGTTTATGGGTCTAGAACCTTCTCCAACTACTGCAAACTAATTGCCTAAAAATCTCTGCAGGGCAGAGAGCAGATGCACATGAAATCTGTTTGACAACTGGCAAAACAAAAAGACAGTTAGGCTAATTCAAAAAGGCAGAACCACTAACCCCATAAAGCCTTTTTCTCAATAATGAACCCTTCGCCAGCTCATTTGTATGCAATGAATCAGGGAAAATGCAGTGCTCTGATGTCTATGGCCACATTCTGAGGGTGGCTAGGTTAGGGAAAATGGTGCCACTGTCTAGTAACACCAGTCAGATTTTGCCAGCTCATAAAATAATTTTGAGAAAATGGATTTTGTTCCAGAAATATCCAAAGACTAAAAAGGGCTATTATAGATTGAGTTAGCTTTAGAAAGCTCTAACAAAATACTCAATAATCACTCAGCATAATGTGCCGGGAACAACTTCACCAGGAAAGAGAGAGAGAGAGAGAGAGAGAGAGAGAGAGAGAGAGAGAGTGTGTTGTTTCAAGCAGACCGAAAGCTGGAAGAAAAATAAGAGAGACACGGAGGACTAACCATCACATGACCATGAAACCAGGGCTGAACGTACATAAACACACACAGGGCAGCAATGACCCTGAGTATGTACACGCAGACAAGCACACTCACGTTCACATGGCAAAAAAAACCACCAGAGTTCACATACATGCAAAAATGAAGACCACCAGAGCACACTTTATGACAGCCAATCAGAATAATGCTTCTGATGCTACAAGATGAAGAAAAACAAAATCTATAACAGCTGTGACTGCATTGCAAAGAAAAATACTCTCTCTCTCTCTCTCTCTCTCGTGTGTGTGTGTGTGTGTGTGTGTGTGTGTGTGTGTGTGTGTGTGTGTGTGTGTGTGTGTGTGTGTGTGTGTGTGTGTGTTCTTGTTCTGTTTGATACACAGTATGATTGTTCTGGCATCGGATAGTTCTGTTGGCTTGGAGATCAGGAAATAACTGTGATCCAGTGAGAAAGGTTGGATACAATTTCTGTACTGTAAACGTGAGTGTGCTTTGGAAGAACAGTCCTGTGTGTTGTTGAATCACAACCATGTTTAGCAATAAAAACCCATATTGGTATCATGATATTCTCCTATCCTAAACAAAAAACACAGCGACTGATGTGGATGTTGTTGCACAAACCAGAAAGGCATTTGATTCATATGATTTGACAGCTAAATGTGCAAAAAAAACAAAAAAAAACAAAGCCCACAGAAACAGTAAAAAGAGCGGTCTTGTTTGCATTCGTAAGACCATAAATGAGATGACCTGCAACAACTCTGAGATTCAGTTAGAGGTTATGGTCCAATGAACTGTCATTTAGGTTCTGTGCTTTTAGATATTCTGATTCAACTTTTTAATTGTGTGCTGGTTGACTGATGAACTGTTAAACTATGGGTGTGTTCACACTTGTAGTTCGGTTCACTTGGATCTTTTGAACCGGACCAAAAAAGAAAATCATATATTTATTCCTAGTTTGCTTAATGTTCACATTGTCATTTTTAACACCAAAGATACAAAAAATAATAAAAATACAAACAAACAAAAAACAGCTTTTATGTTGTATTTTTTTGCGATGGAACTTACCAAACATCCAAAACATTGCTGTGTTCTGGACTAAGCGCGCTCGAAACATGTACAGGAGTCAAAATTGTGCAGGAATTCCTCCATTGAACACAAATTAAGTTATTTTGCAAGGAGACGTGGTAAAGTCTGACGTCTGTACCAAACTGTAATGGGCAACATTGTGACTATTATAAGAAAAAAAACAGGCATGCTTGGGCATGTGATACATGTCCTGGATTTGGTTTGTTTGATGTCTTTGGTCCGTGTTACGCTCATATTTCAGTCAAACAGCACCAGAGTTTTTTGGAAGCGGACTGACCCACCTTTTCAGGGGTCTTGGGCCGCTTGTTTGGTGCGCACCAGGGTTCGGATGGTAACGTTCACACTTATTCAATTGAACCGCACTAACAGAGCAATTGCACCAGGGTTCGTTTTAATTGAACCAATCCTGTCAAGACTGAAAACACCCTAAAATGTTGCACTAAAATGGTTAAAACTAAACTAACTGAAACTAAAATTGTAGAAAACCAGTAAAACTAAAACTGGTGTTAAACTTTTACATTAAAGCAGTTTAAAGAAAAAATGGTCAAGCTAAACTAAAACAAATGCAGCAACAGGCAAACCCAAACCTTTAGTTTTTCCACAAGTCTTCCACTCAACTCCTTTTCAACTCTAACACACTAATTATACTGATTATAGCTATTGTGTTTGTGTGTATTTAAGAGCTCTGCAAAAAAAAAAGTCTTACATGCCTGTGCGTATTTTTACCCCTCATTTCAGACTCTATTGTTTAACTTATGAACAGCAGAGCACCTCTAGAACATATGTGTGAGAGCATGTGATCCCAACATGAGGTTCATATTTCCTCAGTGGCCACATGGGCGTTCTATCCATATGTAGTGTTACTTGCTGTCTGAAGGGGGTGCTGTGGGTCCTTGACTAAAAACCACTGAATCTCGCTGGCTCAGTCTCATTCATTTTCCAATTTTCTTCTCTTTCTGTCTTTAACACACAGTCTCTCTCTCTCTATTGTTCAATATGTTTGTCATGGCTATTGATGTTAAATCTTTAGTAATAAGTTTTTGAATACACACTTTTGTCTTGCTACAGAGTATTCTGCAGCATCTCACACACAAAGTGAAAATCAGCTCCAGTAAATGTAAAAGAAAGTTCTGTAAAGCCGCAGGAGGCTCTTTGTTTGGGAAAAATGCCTAATTTTTTATTCTGAAAGCAATTAAAAGTTCATCCCATCACTGTCGTTTGCGGGAGGAAAAATTACTTTGCTAAATAAACAAACTCTGGACTTCTGAAGCCTTTTGGATTACCACTTTCTATGTGGAAATAATCATGTAGTGTCATGAACATTTTTAATGTCCATAGGGAAAAGGTATATTTGAGATAATGTTTTCGAGTCCCTCATGTAGTCTATGTGTGTCTATCATCTTTAAATATGGACAGTGGCTTTACCCAGACTCATTTTGATTGGCAGGTTCTCTTTGCTGGCTGCCTCCACCAGTTGCCTCCTCACTTCCATCACTGCCTCCTTTTGCTTAGCAACCAGCATTGTCTCCCATAGCAACCGTGCAGCGGCAGATCTGTTGAAAACATGCCAGGAAATGAGGGGTCACTCTCTTTTATTTTTAATTCACATAACACACAAAGGCAAGAGCTAGAAGAACTAGAATGACTAAAACAACAATCAAATGTAAATATTAAAAAAAAAATACTTATTTGTATTATATATAATATTCATACCAATTAATGTAAAAAAACAAACAGTGATTTAAAAATCAGTGTTTTAATTCATTTTACTTATATGGTTTAGTTTCTTGAAAAACACTAAATAATGAAGGGTTGTGTGGAATGGTGATTATTTTGATTTGATCCTAAAGGGTTGAAAAAAATAAGCCCCAAAAACAAGATCACAACAGTGATCTCAACAATTCTCTCTATGCTTACATGTACTACTATTGGATGATCAAAGAGATAAGAATTCCAAAAACTTCAACAAAAATTCAACAAAACAAAACAAAAAACTAAACCAACCAAAACAAAACAAATAGCCAGTGTATGAATACCTCTGTATGAATGTGGTGGATGTGTGATGCCAAAGGATTACTGGTCAACAAAAAGTTAAAAACAGAGCTAACCTTCCTCCATTGGTAACGCATACAAAAAATCAAATCTTTATTTACCATCAAATGACTGTGGGTTAACCTGGGTTAAGCGTTTTGCTCTAGGGCAGGGTTTCCTGATTGGGGGAAATAGTAAAGTTAGGGAGGGAACTGTTTGAGTTGATAAAATAAAATAAAAATAAAAAAACGTGCTAAAAAAGTTGAAACATTTTATCAATTTACCTGCATGTAAATATGAGCATTAACCATGAATCAGAAAACTGTGAATGTGTAGTTAGATGGAAGAACATCTGTCAAAGGGGTTCGTCTGACAAAGCTTTTGGATTTTTTTTGTGTGGTTCGGTAACTTTTTGGTTAGCAAGCAGACTTTTAACCGCTAGGCTACACAACACCCCAGTGCAAATTATTTCAGTCATACATTTTTAAGGCCGTTCAGACAAAAAAACATTCCAACAAGAAAAAATAGACAAAGAAATGGAATAGAATGTAGGGGGTCTAGAGACCCATTGGTAAAATTTGAAGTTCTTTTAACTTGATATGGCATCTTAAAAACTTGGCACCCATAAAGAAAGGCGAATCACAACCGCCAAAGACATCCGTTAAGTATGCGTTTACATAGAAAAACAATTAAGAAGCAGTGCAGACTGACACAATAACACATCATTAGTCTGCTTCCCTCTATTGAATATTCATCATTTTCAATCTCCTCACCATCCATCAGTAATAAACAGCTCTATCTTTAGTAACTTTACAATCATCATTCAACAAGGGTTTCTCATACACCAAATGATCTCCTCTTATGACATGTACTAATGAGATATCATCATTCTGTTCATCACTGGCTCCTCCTCTTCCTGTCTTTAATCATCTCTTGGATTGTGCGTGTGTGTGTGTGTGTGTGTGTGTGTGTGTGTGTGTGGGTTCCAGCTTATGTGCTGATAGTCATATTAATAAGCAGTGGAAACTTCACACAAACTCTTGATGAGAGATGCGACGGAATAAAATGAAATCTTTTTGCCTGAGGAAACATCATATGTAAATGAGCAGAATTTTGAGGAAAGGACAAGAGGAGAAGAAGAGTAAGAGACTGAGAAACTGAGGGTGCAAGTCATGAAACAAAGGACAAGAAATCAGAAATGAAAGATACATGAGGGCGAGCGTCAGAGGGTGGGGGTGTTTTACTGACACTGAAACCAAAATGTTAAACCTGCTCTGTTTTTCTTTTGCTCTTTTTGCTTTTTCTCTCTCTCAGTCTATTTCTCTCTCTCCCTCTCTAACATTTGCCATGTGTTGGATCTCAGCTGTAATGTGTTCCAGACAGAGTTTTGGCAGTGCTAGAGAGGGGTCTGACTCCATTACTCCAAAAACGAGACAAAAAAACTGAGGGAACAAAAATGAGGAGGACAAAAGCCTCCATAATAAACATGGGGCTTGTTGTTCTAAAGCGCAGACTTGTGTCGGGAATTGCGAGTGGAGGGACAGTACAAAAACATGACAGATAACGCATGAACGCGAACTGGCTCAGTAATCTGAGAAATGTGACAAAAAAAGAGGGAAAGTATAAGAAAAATAAGATCACATGATGGGCTAGTCACAAAGATTTGCGAAAAGCAGAAAAAAAACATTCAAATTTTTAACAGACTGTAAAAGCAAGGAATGCTTAGTTCATTGTGTTTCCAGATTAGACTAAGTTAAGCACCATGAAAGTAAGAGAATATAATGAAGGTGTACACTGGCAGTCAAAAGAAGGACACTCGAGTGAATTTATGTTTCTCATGACCTTAAAAACCTATGCTTAACTGCTACAAATTAATTTTGTAATTTAAAAAAATAAAACGTATAAAAAAAATAAAGTAAATAAATTAAGATAAACAAATCAAAACTAAAATTTTTTGCTCATGCTTCAATTTGTTTAAATTCATAGTTTGGATGACATTTGTTATGTAAATGTGGAAGATGATTAGGTTTTGACTTGTATATATTGACTATTTCAAGACATCTCAAAGATATCTTAATGGGCTAGTAGATGTTCAGCAACCTTCAGAGACCACATATCTTTGAAATCTGTTCAAGTATGTTATGTGTTTGTTGGTAGGTAGTGTGTCTTGTGCAATGGGGCTGAACTGATTTTGCATGTCATAAACAGATGCACACATTTTCAGCGTAGTTTACATGCCAGAGTTAAGACTGGACCCTCTCTATGTTCATGTGTATGTTGATTCGGCGTGTATTCCAGGAAGACGAGGGGTCCGCTTGGAATGTTTCGGAGGGGCAACATGGTTCCAATTTACCCCAAAAACCTCCCCCCTCTTTACTCCACTCCTCTCCTGCAGTGTTCCCCAGGCTAGATGTCCTGACAAGGGGGTTCAGTGAGTTTGTATAGAGCGTTGTGCTCCATTAGTAATCTAACCTATGGAGGGCAGTGTTGGTCTGCAAAGACAAAATATTTATTACCCATTCCTGCCACTACCTCCTTGTACCGTCCAGTGTGTGTGTGTGTGTGTGTGTGTGTGTGTGTGTGGTAGGGGAAGTTCAGGGTTCCTGGAAACACATGACTGAGCACTTAAGAATGGACTTCAACTGACTAAGAGTTCCTGAACTCCTTAAAATCAGTCTTCATACACGCACAGACACTAAATTGCATACAAAATGGTTCCAAATGTGATTAGCAATAAATGGTTGCCATTTCATAATAACCTATTATGTGTTTTGCAATGTAAAATCCCAAAACCAAAATCAATGTTACACCCGCTATTTTATCACGGTGTTAGGATGCCATAATCGTTGTGACGGACAGATTGATTTAGTAGACATGATTAAGTCTGTGTTTATCAGCAACAGGAAACACACAACCCCCATTCGTTAGCAGCATTCATTCCAGGTCAGTTATTCTTCAATTACGCCCACTTGCAGGACTAATGACACTATGCACACATATGCTTACACACAAGGAGACCTGGCAGACGCTCTACGGGAGAGGTGTGTGTATTTTCCGTGCTCATTATAATCTGTAACTATACTCTGAGAGAAATAGACAAAACGGAAATAAGAAACAAAGCAAGCAAAAACCTCAATTCATCTTTAGAGAAACAACGAGAGCAAACATACAGTCCAAGTTTTTTTTTTTTCTGTCAGGATTTAATAATGGAAAGAGCACAGGAAACTGGAGTGAAAGTTTCTTAAATCTGAAAAGTATCTCTAAAGCGAGCATGCCATTTCACTTCAAAGACAAATGTCAACCGTCTCAAAGAGATTGGAGAATGACTGTTATGTAAGCATCATTTGGAGAAGTAAGGGAGATGGCAAACAAAGAGACTTAAATAAATTGGGTTGTTTCAAGCCTTTAAATCCACAGAGGATGAGATTATGAAATAGCTGGTTTTCATTGATAACCACAGCTGAATATTTCATCTTTTGTTCTGGTTTGAAACTTCCTTTTTGTTGCAATTACTGTTCAGGTCTCCAGAAGGACATCTCCAATTATTTTAGTGTGATATAAAGTTTGGGGGTCGGTAAGATTTTTATGTTTCTGAAATAAGTTATTAATTTATAGTTATTAATAAATATTATTACAATTTAAAAAGGCTTTTTTTCTAATACGTTAGATTATACAATTAAATGTACTCCTGTGATTGCAAAGCTGAATTTTCAGCATCATTAGTTAGCCTACAATCACATGATCCATCAGAAATCATCCTAATATGCTGATTTGGTAACTGTGGTATATTTATATTTATTAACCTTACTGACACTAAACATTTAAATGGTAGTGTTCTAAAAAAGGTAGTGTTATATAAAAAATATAAACATGTATATACTATGAGTACCAACTCTCGCTGTTTGAGTGTGTTGAATGGTTCAATTAAATTTAGAGACATTTTTAGTGGCTATAATCTTTGTCCATAAAGATAGGCATCATTCGGCTACAATCTTTAAGATAAAAAATGCAACACACATAAAGGCAACATCGTGTAACATTAATCTAAAAAAGACTGGCATACACAAACGCACAAAAAAAACACATTACAAATCTCCCTCATCTGTGGCTCATTTTGTTTCATGTTGAGACTCCCTGAGCGGAAGATAAATCCCAGAGTCAGGCACTAACCTTTAACACACAATGAATGGGAGCAGAGTCACAGTTTCGGGAGAAGTTACTGGCGCACTCACAGCCCGCTGCGGCTTTAGAGTTTCTGCATGTATCAATACTGCATGTCTTCATCTCATGTAAATCTACTTAATCCTCTAGCTCCACTGAAAATTGATTGGCTTGATAATCAGTACAACCTGAGGAGAAGAGAGGAGAGGAATAAGACGAGACGAGAAAAAATATGACAGATAGATATATGATAGATATAATGCAGATGAAAAGAGAAACAAAACAAGTCAACAGGAGCAGAGGAGAGGAGAGAAAAATAGAGATACAAGATGAGGAGAGATCAATTGAGATGAGCAGAAATGAGAAGATAAGATAAGACGAGATGAAACGAGACAATATGGCACAAGACAGAAAGATGAGATTAGACAAAACAAGACAAGATGAGAGGAGAACTAAATTTAGAGAGATGAGAAGGAGATGAGACAACGACGGGTCAGCGAGATGACGGGAGACAAAAACAAAAGACAGGGAGATAATATATAACAAGATGAGATGAGACAACACAAGTCAGAGATAAGAAGGAGATTCGATGAGATTATACGAGATAAGACGACAAAGGACAGAGATGATATGCAAAAGATGAGATGAGAGAAGACAGGAGGATGAGACAAGATCAGATGAAAGGGAGATGAAATGAGACCACATATGACAGAGGGATGAGATGAGACAAAACAACATGTTCCAAAAGCTATAAATTAAAATTTCTACAAGTCGAGTGTGGGCCTGATGTGTGCCTGACACCATATTCTGATTTAACAACCCATCTGTCAATCAGAGACAGGAAACTAGTGGAAGGGATTTAGCAGTGGTGCAAGAATGAGTAAACAATATGATCATGCCAAATGAGTGACAAAAGACAAAGTACTGCGTGTGACATGCATGCAAGCGCAGTCTCTGCTCGACATTTAGTGTTGTTTTCTCACACTGCAGCGTGGTCCATTTCTCTACACACACACACACACACACACACACACACACACACACACACACACACACACACACACACACACACACACACACACACACACACACACACACACACACACACACACACACACACACGCCAATGTCTTGAGGAGTTCTAGTACAACATATGGGTGTCATGCTGGCTGGATAGGGCACAAAGTTGGGTAAATGGTTGTAAAGCATAGGACTGAAGTGTGAAGGGTGTGTCACAAACCCTTACATAAGCAAGGGCATAGCTGAAGTGTCCCACACACACAAAATCAAGCACCACTGCTTTGCCGCAGTGCCAAGAACAACCTATTACACCAGCCTGACTGGAACACACCTGACCACACACACACACACACGTTCTACCAGTCCAAAAACAGATTCTTGGCCAATTTCAATTGTCTATTTGTATTACTGGAGCGGGATATAAAAGAAGTTAAAAGGGTTGGTTGATGTTGCAGTAGAGCAGAGTGTAAAATAGTCGTCCTTTAGCTAACCAAACATCAAGTCTTCAAATCTGCTATAACCAACATTTCACACACAGCACAATCTATCCCACCAGAGACAGCATGCTACCATTTCGAAGAACATAAATTCACGTCTTCATGAAGTATTTCAAACTCAACCTACCAAAACACCAGACACATCTTTCATTACAAAAACGCTCACATTTCTCCCAAAAACCACAGTAAAAACACAGAGATCTGAACATTTCTCCAGTCAGACCTGAATAGGCGCAGTGTACAACTAGACTGTTATTAAAAGCTGGCGTTCTCACAGGCGAGGAAGAGGAAGTCTCCTATCAGCAGCCCGTGCCGGTCGCTCGAGAGACGGCTGCCTGAAAATGACCACCCATAACAACACTAAATCCAGCGACCCTGAAACAGAGCCTACAATTACAACGGGAAACACCATACAATAAAGAGGGCAAAATTAGCCAGACAGCCCACAATTAGGATCCTAAAATAAAACCTTTCATAAATATTTTTCAGAGCCTATAGATATAGCTAGGCTAGAATAACACAATGCAGCCAATTACATTCACCTGAGCTGACAAGAACAACGCCAGTATCAGCACTGCAGGGCTGGGCAACAAACCCCAGTCAGAACCAATATCATTAGCGGTGTTTGCTAAATCAAGCATCCATATTAGCATTGCTCACTCACTACGGTTAAGGACTGAACAATCCCCTAGGACTTACCACTAAAAGAGTCTGTTCACTCCAAAATAAAAATTCTGCCATCAACTCACCCATGTTGTTACAAACCTGTAATGCTTTCTTTCTTATGTGGAACATAAAATAAGATATTTAAAAAACTGTGCGTTTTTTTTTCTCCTTTATACTGTTTAATGAAAGTCAGTGGGGTCTAATACTACAATGGACCCAAATGACTTTTAATAAACATTTGAAAAAGTCTTCAAAATATCTTCTTATGTGTTCTTAATAAGAAAGAAAGCAATCCAGGCTCATTGGAAAAACATGCCTGTGGCAACACTTCTGCTTAATATAACAGTGTAATTTTCAAAGTGAAATGTCCAGCGAGTGGCATTAATATGCATTCAGTTTTATCCACTGGTTGTTGTATGCATCGCAGCGGTCCGAAAATGAAAAATAATTTTGATAGACTTATCTTAAGACTAGATTATCAAAGTTATACACAACGAGTATTCTATATTGATCCTTCATGATAAGCAAAGTAACCCAAACATCCTAGCAAAAAGCTAAAGAAACTCAAAACATTTTACAGTCTTAAAAATAAAGGTTAGAACCAAAAGCCTGATGAACCCATTCAAGAACATTTTGTTCTGCAGTTCTTTAGAAAACCACTCACAATAACCTATCAGTAAGAATGTTAACATGTGAAGTTATAATTGAGATACGGCAGAGATACTGTTTGCATATTCCAGCTAAAGTTTACATCTGTCTGTTCATTAGATAATGCTAAATCGAATATTTAAAAGGTAAAATACACGTTGTGGATCATCTGTCTTTCAAAACATGGCGCACAACACAGGAACCAAATTGAGTCGAATTAACATGAATATGTGTTGGTTAGTCCAACTGTTAGTCCAATATCACAAAAAACAGACTGTTTCAGTCATTCTTTTAAAACAAATAATTTAGTCAGACTGAAAAATCTATAAAGTGCATGTGAACCCATTCATTGTGGTGGCACATGTTTTGCACAGTCAAGCACCACTCATATTTTCTTAAACAAAAAAAAATCTAAGTGGAAACTGTAGGGAAATGAAAGTGAAGCAATATTTGTGTTTGGATGATCTGTTTGATATGTGTGCATATTCTTTGACCCAGAATATTGGGCTAGCAAAACTAAGTCAGAAATAAATGACTTAGTTGGCATTATACAACGTCTCGAGAGACGGTTAAGGACATTAAGAGTCTAGGGAGTTGAGTTGCTCTCCTGAGGATCAGCTGGGCCCTGTCAGAATGCATCAAAAGATTCGATATTTGCCTGGAGCTTGTCTAGACTCTGCTAAACAAACCCTAGCCTTGTGACTCGCTTCCCTGCTGAGCTAAAGCTAGAAATCCCCACACTCACACTGAATGGATTTGACTGTGTGGAACTGGACTGGTTCTCCTCCACTGAGTCCTAGAGCTCCAGCCGAGAATAAACCCTCAAAAAAAGGGGAGCCAGTGTAGATACAGAGAGAGTGGGCAAAATAAATGTGTTTTTGCCCTCAAACTTAAATTAGAAACATACGGAAGTAAAAAACAAAACAAAAAACACTGAGCATGACATCCTAGGGAATTCTAAAACTACACGCAGGCTGCAGCAACACAGAAACATTCACTCATGAGCAAACATCCATTACTCAGTTAAAGTGCCGATCACATCATGACAGAATGACAGAATGAGCACATACTGAGGTAATTAGCACACACAACTACACAAGTACTAACAGACCATTAAAACAACATTACAATACAAAATCTAATATTTCAACACAGCCCATACTGCACAAACAAGCACTCAAGAGACATACAGTCTGATAATCTTTCAAGTTCATTGACAGTGCAAGTATTACTATATTTACACATTATATTTATGTATAGTAATATATATATATATATATAAACGTTCTGGCACATTGAGAGGGAAAATTCCCTGGTCTAGCCCTTATCTTTTGCCCAAAATGATTTATATATAATAATAATATAAAATAATAGCTAGCATATGTAAAACAGACTAAAGGAAAGTTTGGTCCATAAACATAATATAATTCTGATGAACCAAAGAAAGATCAAGTGGTATCTGCGGATACTCTACTGTCATTATTCCACACTCAACATTTTAAAAACCTGCATGGATTATACTCTCCATATATATGGTGGCTTATATACAGTGACGAATGAATCTAGAATGTCAGGTAGAAAATCTCTGCCTTTGGAAGCACGATTAAGCTTATTTAGGATCAGAGCATGTTTTTTATAGTCCTTAGGAGAAATGTGCCAAGCCTGTCAGGCAATTCCCCGTGCTCACGCTGCTCTAGTCAAGGACATGATTAGCCAAGCAAAAGGCATTTTCACATAAGTCCAACATAGACTTATAATAAATACTGCATCTCATTAAAATAATCTCTTCAGTCATTTTGTGTTGACCAATTCATGTTTTGAAAATGATTTCATGAGAATGGTTGCATAGCACTAAATTCTGACTGTTCCTGTTGTAAAAAAAAAAAAACACAGGTTATCATTATAAGTGGCCATCAGGGCAAAAATAAAATGCTACAAAGGTGTGAAATATGGCAAAACACTTGAAAACCAATTCTATAGCCTGTAAATAGACTTTTACACACACATTCAGTGACAGAAAGCTCTTCAAACAGAGAGTTGTCCCATTCAGTCTCCACACCATCTGGCTAACAGTAAGTGCTTGTATATTTACATGGAGGTCTCAAGAGTGTGTTTGTACTCAGGACTGCGGTGCTACTGTAACCAGCTAATGGCGGTAAAGGGATGTGGTCTTGGAATATGGTATTCATCTGTGTGTGTAGGTAAAACAGCAGCTTCAATGCTCTCCATCAACACTGATTGAACAGGGTTGAGATGACAAATAGTCACAATGGGAGCCCACAATGGAGACAAGATCAATCTGGCAGCTTTGGCTGCATGGACTGAAGGTGAAACTGGTTTATTCATTGGCATCATTAGCTCATAGAGGAGTTCCTGTCCCATTAACTCAATCGCTCTGGAGTTGAATTCATTCCATGGGCACGTGCTCCCTGAATCCCTGTCTGATGGGATCTGGAAAGAAAACAGACATACGAAACAAGTTCCTCTTTTAACAAAACCTCACGTCTAACTAGTGGTTTAGACCTAATGGATCGTAAACAGCGTTTGGGTTTCCATACTGATGCCATTTGACTTCCAGATGAAGTAGGTTCAGTTTTGACATTGACACAACTGGCTTCAAAAAAAGTCTTGTATCAAGAGAATATTATGACAATCACCACAAAATCATCTACCAGCAAGGTTATATGGTGGTAATTACACCAAAAATGATGACAGTTGATGTTTTTACTCATGACTGAGTTGAACCAAAGGGCATACATTTAGCAAAAAATTCCCATCAAAAAGCATGACTGGGTTCATTTAGGAAAAACATTATTTTACATTCAGAAAGTGAGCGAGTTCACCAAATATGTGTTAAAACAATTGAGCAGCACGACAATATCACACAGAACAGCAGAAATTTGGGGTCATTCATTACCACATCCCGGCCCGTGGGAAATGACATCGGCAAAAACTGAAGCAAACCCCTTTTAGTTATTCAAATACACACATTTATGATGACTAAAGAAATGATGGTTCTCCATTAAAAATACTTGGCTGGGCATTGTTCCTGTGCCAACATGTGGGGAACCAAGTCTCATGGTTTTTCTCAGATTTCTCCTCCTGTGAGCAGACAGACTTTGAGAACAGCCACGTTTCTCTAATCCTTTACCAGCACTGAGGCTTTTGGTCTAAACTAGGGATGGGACGGTATGAAAATTTCATATCACGATTATAGTGACCGAAAATATCGTGATTATCAATATTATCACGGTTTTGTTAAAACAAGATGAAACTGTTAAAAAAGAACTGATGCTCACACTGAAAACATTTCAACAAGTTTAATATTTGAGAATCAACAAACAACAAATAAAACAAGCAGCTCTATGCACTTTTTAAAGCAAGATTCTATTCTGTGGCATTTTGATTTTCTTCCTTATGATGACCGTCGTCAATAGCAACATATTATAACAGCGCACATCCATGTATCACAACGGACGCGCGTTCTCATTTCATTCAAATACAACTTGTCACCTTGCGTCTCCGTTTTTGATTGTATTGAAAATGAAATCAGAGTTGATTTATTGTTTACAGAATTTGATAATATTGTTGTGATCATATTGTCTGGACGAGTTTTGTACGCTAAATGGATTTAACAGCTAAGAATAGAGACATTAATCTCTATTCAATAATTATGTGGTAAAAAAAAAATCGTACAATGAATATACATTATTATCTCTTAAATGTCACTCTTAATAGTCTTGTTTGAACTTATTAGTTCGACTTTGGCTCAAAGCCACTTGCTGCGAACTTTTCTTAGCGAAAGCTTCAAGTTTATTTCAAGTGAGTGAGATAAAATATGTCAACTCAAAACAACATTTTGTGCCCAATTATTTCCAGACGTAGTTTTAGTATTGAGATCAAAGTTAACTTGCCATGCGTTCGCTACAACAGTGGATGATGGTCACACAAGACGACTCGGCAGATTTGAAGTGTTTACCTCTATCACTGCGACTTTTTTTGTGCATGTTCTGCAGACAGAGTGACCATCCTCGATTAAGTTTCCCTCAGGATTTTTGTAAATGCCAAAATACGACCACACCTCAGATTTGGTCCTCTTAAAAGGCTGAAAAATCTCCCGAACACGGTCACTGCCTTCCGCCATTCCTTCTCGAATAAAAAAAAAACCCAACATTGCGCGCCTGCGTCAGACTGTTGCTGGCTGGACAGGATTTATAGTGAGTTATTAAAATCACGGTAATCAAACACGGTTTTAATGATAATTGAATTCTAAACGATATTACTAACCGTCAGTACATTTTATCGTGGTTTATAGTGAAACCGGTAATCGTCCTATCCCTAGTCTAAACCAAACTACAGTAGGGACATTCCCTTTATAGCAGTGATGACAAAACTATCAGACAGACAGGTCAAGAAATCTGATGTTTATATGCCACTGCCGCAGCCTATTATGTCCTTAAAATTGAGCAAACAGAAATAATGACAAAGAAAAAAACAAATGAAGTACTACATTTTAATATTTTTGCATTTTAATACTGTTTACTTCTCATTTTTTAAGCTATGTTTATTATGTATGTGTTTGCAATGTGCATTGTATATATAGCATTTTAAATGGTTAAATAAACTATTTACCAGTAAGAATTAAAAAAAAATAATAATTTTTTGCTGTGGTAGCTAAATTGGTATTGAGAATTGCTGGTATTATTAAAGATTTATGAAATGTTGGTACCTTGGAGTAACCTTTGGTTACATATTTTGCTCTTAAAGGGAAAATTCACCCCAAGAGACAATTCTGCAATTATTTACTATTTATTATGTATTATTTTACATGTTTAAAACCTGTATGACTCTTTCTTCTGTGGATATTTTTAAAGTCAGCAGGGTCAAAACAATATTAGACCCATACTGACTTTCATTCTACGGAACAAAAACACTTTTGAAAACATATTTTGTGTTTAACAGAAGAAACACAAGTTATATAGGCTTTGAGTGAAATGGGGGTGAGTAAATAATGACAGCATTTTCAGTACAATGCTATTCCGTTCCAATCGGCTCCCAGATCAAACCATAGGTCTGAGACTCTGAACCTGCATGTTAATACCTTAAATCAGTTAATATTATAACCAGCCCATCACGAACATGTAATCATTTAATTTAAAATCCTTGTGAGACAATAAAAAAAAGTAATCAAGATATGTATCTTTTATGCACTCATTGCATGTTCTTTGCATGGTATTTTGCAAGAATGCTTTTGGGTGTGTTCTGTTTAAAAAAAACAACAACAACAACAAGAAAAAGACTTACTGGTTTTGTGCCAAGCAGCCTGGTGCCAAAATGCCATTTGTATCAGTTGTCTGCTTCAGGTGTGTGAGCTCCAACATGTCCACCTGAACATCAGTCACATGACCTGGCAACGGTGGTAACACTGACAGGATTTTCTCAACCAGATTGTCACCATGATGGCCAACAGCCCCTATAGATTGGGAAATAAGAAAAACAGGAAAAAGTAAGTTAGTTTTGAAAGGACATAGAATTAGAACAAGTCATACTGTGTTATAATATATGCCACCATGATGTGTCATAAGGCAAGGCACCACTGGTGAACAGGGTAAAAAAAAAAACTGGGCTAATAAGTTTCACTATTCTACCCCAGCTGATTACATTAAGATAATTGTTTTGTCTTACAAGTTTTGTTATGTTTAATATGCAAATAGGCTTAGAATAGAAATCTACCTGGAAAAGCCAGGTTCAAAATTCTTGTTTTATTTTGCTGGCATGTTAGAGTTTAAGGTTTTTACACAGGCCATTTGGATATCTATATTTATCATATAAGATAACGATTATATAAGAATATACCCCTCTGTGAACCCCTATAGAATATAGATAAATTTGGTGTAGACAAGTGTTACTGAAGTGGGGATTTCTGGCTCAGTGCATAAAAAAAAAAAACATTTTGAGAAAATAGCCAATATAGCTATGTAAGGTATTTTTTTAATCTAAAGATACAAATAGATACATTTTAATAAAATAAACACTTAAATGTGTATTTTTCTTCCACTAGTCTCAAAGAAGACATGTTATGCAAGTAAGATAATAGCAAGTAAAATAAATGCAAGTAAATAATCTCAAAATTGACCAGTCCATGAAAAATCAATGGTTGTTCCTGTAGTGCCTTGCCTTGAGTACCAATGATTGAATATGTATTTAGACACATTGGACTACACCTGTAAGATCAAGGGTTCTATCAACAAACACCACTGATGCTTTATTGGGGGCCGCCTTCCTCCTGTTTTTGGCCTGTGGG
This sequence comes from Siphateles boraxobius, assembly GCF_051911475.1. Lineage (NCBI taxonomy): Eukaryota > Metazoa > Chordata > Actinopteri > Cypriniformes > Leuciscidae > Siphateles > Siphateles boraxobius. Next base: position 11,528,045 of record NW_027509208.1, read on the forward strand.
TGATTGGCGAGCTCTCCTGCGATCAGACGGCTCATCGGACCCACCGAAAAGCTCTCCTCACGGGTACTGATGAACTCAAACAGGGTGTTGAGGGCCGAAGCCAAAGCTTTAATCTGAATCTGCAGCTCAAGTGGGAGAGAGTGCATATCCACATCCATCAGACTCCCAAATCGCTTTTTCTCCGGCCTCTTCTCGTTGATGGACTGAAGATCAACTTCCAATAAAGGGAAGATATCAGAGAAAGCAGGCAAAAGTTGAAGGTGCTGCGTCAGAGGGGCGAAGACCACAGGAGCATGCATAACCTCAGAAGTATAGTTCATATCACCCATCCACTCACACAGTTTCTCTTCAAACTGCTCAAACACCGGGTTCCTCTCCAGATCAGCGTTCACATTATTCGCAAGCAGGTGAAGGGAATGAGGAACAGTTGTGAAAACCACACAGTACTGGAAGTGACTGAGGGATATTATGTCTTTGATAATGTCTGCGGTTCTACCTTTCAGCACGGTGCTGACCACAAACACAGCTTTGGGTTCATTCTGTCCACCTGCTTCAAAACTTGAGAACTGTTTGATGTTTCGAGCTCCAGCCTCAAACAGAAGCGCAGCTCCTCCGTTCCAGTGCAGACTCTCCGAACACCGATCATCCATGAAAACAACAGCCTTTTTTACTTTTGATAGCACTTTTTCCCACGTCTGACCGGGGAAGCAGACGACACCATCCGTGGGCAACATATTTCCGAAAATTCTGGCGTTTTAAATTGAGAGGAACGAAAACAACAGCAGAACTGTCAAACAGACACAAATCAAAACAAACCCATGTGAGTCTCTCAAAGGTGACGTGGCGCAGAGGCGTCGCGGTAGTTATGCGTCATGCTGTAGCAATCAGCTGGGAGTTTTGAAAAGTGAAATATGATAATATATTATATTGATGAAAATTGCTTGCCTTTTCAACATGGTTGCCTTTTATTATATGTTCATTGTTTAAAATATTGTAACACATTAAAAGGTAAGAATAAAGGCAAGGATTTGTCAGTTATAACAAAAGTTTTGAATAGTGAAGTGAGCTCGCGTTTGTCCATAAATAAATAAATAATTAAATAAATGAAAAAACTTTCCGCTTTTAATTTGTGAAACTGAACTTCCTGTGGTCCTGCACACGTGCGCGTGCAGTGAGCTGCGTCTCTTTGGTAACGCGCACCTGCTACACCAGCACGCGGCGTGTCACTGCTGTGACAGCTGTGACAGTAACCTCTGAAACTATTATCACACTACGTGAAGTTACTTTGTCGAACTCGGTGAATCAATTAAATAAACTGAGCCTCTGATCTCTCAAATCAAAGCGTAAAAACCTGGAGGTGATCATGTCCACACGAGAGGTAGAGAAAACAGCTGATGAGAGCACTGATGACGAGACTGACTGGCTTTATGGAGGTGAGAAATAAACAAACGGACGATCAAACTTTAAAAATGTCTGAAGGCAGTCAAGCGTCCTCGATGAGATGAACATAAGCACCTGACCAACATCTAACGTTACCAAACCAAAAGCATACGTTTTTAAGCAGGGATCTGACCCTACGGTTATTACAACAGAGAGAGACCGTTATTTGTGCACGCTTTTCGTAACATTTACTTTCAAATCTACCATACAGAGATATGGCATAAATTCATTTACACACCTAAAATAACATAATGTAAGTGCTTCAACATTTAAAAGCAGTTTGACAGCTCATTTTAAACTCTTAATTGGTTATTTATTGTTTTCCTCATTGTTTTATTTGTTAATTCATTTTCCATGTAAAATATGGCATAGGTCATGATGACAAATGCTGTATTATGTTCAATTTAGAGGAATCCGAGTGAAGAAAAAATCTATATAATCTAATGTAGAGATTACATTCTGAATATCAGGTTTTAAAATGGTCTTACATTGATCCATTCTTAAACTTGCTGCATTTTACATTATGAAATTGATTCCACCATCTGATAACTTTTGTGATTAATGTGAAGTCCCTCATATGTGTTCATATGTGTTTTGACTGTGTGTTTTTTTAGTTGTTTTTTGTTTTTGAATATCATGCAGTTGCTGATATGTATATGGCCAAAAGATGAAATTATTAGCTTGTAATGTAGAGAGATATTTATTACAGACTAGGCTACTACTTGCATAACATGCATGTAAATGTCAGTTGTCTCTCTGTATCAATAATATTTACTTAGTAAGATTATTTTGCTTAGTTTTATGATCAAAGCTTTTTCATAGTTTTTGCTGTGGGAGGTATATGTGACATATCATTCAGTGTAATACATTGATTATTGAGAGATCTGGGCTGCATTTCCCAAAATCATCGTAAGCCTAATTTGATCGTAAAACAATTGCCACCAATGGTCTCTACAATCAACTTAGGCTTGTTTTGGGAAACGCAGCCTGATCTCTTACATTTTATACTTTTAAAAATATTACTTACGATATAAAATCTTTTCTTACATTAATGTAAACAGAAATCAGTATCAGATTTCACAGCAAAAAGACACATGTACCATGACCTGTATGGGGTTGTTTTTAGAATTTTACTTTTACTTGCTAAAAATATAAACTATCAATCAGTTGGCAGAAGACATGTGGTAGATTGTGTACAACAGGTTTTTCAGCAAAGGATTGATTACATTGACAATTTAGAGGCCATATAAATTTGTGTATATCAAATATAATAGAGTAGCTTTATAGAATTTTAGAATTATAGAACTTTAATCTATTTACAAAATCTGGCTGTTTTCGTGTGAAAACACAAGTCTTGTGCTAATCTCTTTATCCTCAATAGATGACAATTTTAACGAAGAAGAGACAACGGAAAAGGAAGTGTTCAGGTGAGTGTGCCAAAGCAAATGTCTTGAGCTATTGATGAGTTTCCAATGAGAAACTTGCGTTTTGATGAAGTGGAACTTGGTTGATGGTTTCTAATATGTTACCGTCACTGGCCTTTTATCGAAGTCTGTATGAATGGATGCTTATCCAGACTTTTGTAAACTACGCAGTCCACAACTCTGCATCAAAGCTCTAAAATCTCTAAAAGTGTTATAATGATTGCTATACCCCTGAGCGCATTAGTTTGGACACTGGTGTAAAAAGACAGAAATATGAAGTAAAAACTGGTGCAAAGACCTTTGGATTAATTATTGCAGTATTTTGTTGGCATAGCTTTAATCAGGCAGTTGATTTATTAATCTTCTCCAAAATGTCTGTTTGCCTTTTTTTTTTTTTTAAGTAGCTCTTCCTCGCATTTGATTAAATTTGCATACAAATGTGCTTCATCAGCATTTACTAATACATGTCCCCAACACAAGCACACGCACACATTAACATTTAAATTCTCTGTCGTTGTGGGACTTTCTGCTTCTGGCAATGTCAGTAACTTTCAGGTCACTTTAGCCCCGGCTGATTTTGCTTTTGAACTGAAAGTTTACGAGACCTAATGGTGTGCCGACTCAGAACGAGAGAGGCTGACACATTTATTTCCTGTTAGGGCAAGTAGCTGTGTACAAATGAAGCGTGTATATTTAATGCCCATTTCACCGCTTAGTAATGACCATGGGTATGGGACATGTCTGTCCCGATAGGCCTCTTTGCAAAAAAATGCTCATAAATTGGATCAAGCCACCCACGCGTGTCTGATGGAACTCTTTGGACGCTGCTTGTTAAATTCAGCATTGGATGTGCACAGAGCTAATACAGTATAAGCTCATCTTATGTATGTGCTCACTGGAGTAGGAATGAGAAGGAATATTAACCATTGTTTTATTCCTCTGCTTTCCAACATAGTGTAGAGACGTGTTAGCTGTTTCTTGGAGTCGACGCAGCGTTTTTCATCGGTTGGATTGCTTTACCTTCATTAGAGTCGGGGCAAAACTCAAACCCAAGCGAGAATTTCCCCTCACGTTGCATTGGCCTTAAATAAGCCTGATGAGGCCGCAGTGATATAGGCCTCACTTAAACTAATGTAGGCCTGCAGCTAAAGATGTGCTTGTAAATTGATCCTGCTCATTGCCCATTTTTGCTTAGTGTAAAAGCATTTTTATTGTTCTGTAGCTTCAATTAGTGCATGTGATTAAATCAGACAGGCAGATGACGCTGAAAGGAAGTCTGTGCATCTGAAGGAAGATGAAGTTTCTCCTACAGAACACACACCTGACTTGACTTCAATTAAGAATACGTGATTAATACACGCGTGTATTTTTATAATATGTATTCAAATAAAAATGTGATAATTTGCTTCAAACCACTTGTGTATGAATTGCTTTCCCAAACTGTCAGTTATTTAAATTGAATCAATATTTTTCCCTAGTTTGAAAATGCAACTAAATCTCTCTTTTTTTATCATTCAATACATTTGCATTATTGTTTAATCTAATTGGTTATAAAATGTCTTACTTCCGCAGTGCTCTGATTGGTGATGTGGATGGTGTTAATAGACTCAGCTACCAGGTTCTTGTTTAAGCAAAACATGTTTCAAACTTTTTATTTATTGAATTTTTGTCATGATAATATAGGTCATTGTTTTAACTTTACAAACACATCCGTTTGGTTTTTCCCCCTCAAAGGAGAGTGAATCAGACAGTGATGATGATGACGTCTGTGTGACCATCGGTGACATAAAAACAGGCGGATCTCAGGGCTCGTGAGTAATTCAGTCAGAGGCTTTGACATTGTCAAGCCTTCTCATGTCATAATTATGATGTCTTAAGGCATTTTGGGTCTAATAAATTGCAATAATGATACTTAATTGTCTCTTTGTGGTTTACTCTGTAGGTCATTTGGTTCCAGTTCCATCAATCTGAACATAAAGTCCTCTGTATCAGGTAATAAATCTGTTGATTTGATATTCAACTCATATACTACAATTTTTAAATATTAGAACAAATTAATTACCAAACACGTAATGTGCCCCAAATTTACTGCATTATTCTCCCCATTACATCATTTGGACATATTGCTAACAAGTAAAAAACAACAACAAAAAAATCTCTATTTTTACAAATTTTGCAGTGTTGAGTTTTTGTAAAGGGATTTTATTGAAAATTATCAAACAAATATTTTTCTTTAATTTATAGAAAATATATTTTTTTTATCAATGAATAGAAAACAAAACCGCTCAGAGCTCATCTTATTGTGTTTTAATTTGACCTCCTGAGGTTTTCCAAAGGAAAACTTATTGACCATTTATTTAATAAAATAAAAATACACGTCTTATATTATTATATGGACCCCTTTAGGAAATATCTCTGGGTTTAGTTTGATCTGTATGTGGGAATCCAGCCTCTAAAGTCTTATCTACTGTGAGTCAGGCTCCAAGTCTAGAGGGCTGGATCTGGATGCTGAAGGCAGTGTCCTGCAGGTGGATGTGGATTCCTTTGAGGAGAAGCCATGGAGGAAACCAGGTGCAGTTGATTGCGTTAAGACTTGTAAAGTGTGTGTGTGTGTGTTAGTGTATCTCAGATTCAAATGTACGTTTTCTCTAGTACAAACTCTCACAGCGCATGTTGTGTATAAACGCAGGTGCGGATCTGTCTGACTACTTTAACTATGGTTTTAATGAGGACACCTGGAAGTCATACTGTGACAAACAAAGACGATTACGCATGAGCCTAGAGATCCTGAGCCTGTCGTCATCCAGCAAAATAATGGTACATGAAAGCGCTATATAAATCCCTCAATCATTCATTCATTTATTAAGCCACTTGTTAGCAACCACCTTTTTCAAGAGACGCAACAGCTAAAAAAAAAAACACAAGTAGGATAATGCTGATGTATTATGTCGTAGAATAAAACGTGATAGTGTTATGAGCTTGTGTTCACCACAGACTTTATTTCAGCCATTTGACAAAAACCCCATTCAAAAAACCCATTGCCTCTAGACGATGGAACAGGACGTGCTAAAATGCTAACTTGTTTCCGCGTTTTGACCTACAAAGAGTGATGTCATGCACCACTCTATTGCCTTGTCTGCCAGATTTAAATTTTTAATTTTTTCCATTTAGCTTGTTGCAATGTATTCTGGGACTGCCTTCACCTTAGAATTTGGCTAAAACAAGGTATCTTAGGAGGCATCTTACTGGATTCTTACCCTTTAGAACACATTTTACTTTGGAAGCACTTATGGTGACTTAAAATGCTGCCACTTTAGACGGCCCAAGATGTTTTAGATCACTTGTCTACACAGAATATGTGTCTATTTAATGAATGTTCTCTCTCTCTCTCTCTCTCTCTCTCTCTCTCTCTCTCTCTCTCTCTCTCTCTCTCTCTCTCTCTCTCTCTCTCTCTCTCTCTCTCTCTCTCTCTCTCTCTCTCTCTCTCTCTCTCTCTCTCTCTCTCTGTCTGTCTGTCTAGGTGCATCAGAGTTCTAGTGATCTGCTGGAATACTCATCCAGGTGTGTACATGAACCCTATATCAACCATATCAGTATTAACAAATCAGACCAACCCATACACACATTTCAGACACTTTCTTTCTTGGAACAAGATGTGGGTCAACGATAACGGATTGTTAATTTTTCTGGTCAACTGTCCCTTTAAAACACTGACAATAGCCAACATTTTGGTTTAAAATGTCTTTGGCTTGAGTCCTAAAACCATTTACAGGTATTTTGAAGTATTTCCCCAGAAGTAGAGAGGATGCTTCCAAACTCAGCACACATAGGCTATATATCAGCCCACTATTAGCTGGCATTTAAATTGAAGAGGTGCACCTATGGAACAGCTTACAACATATAAGAGAAGGCCAGTCAGCCTTTGCATACAGTGTAAAACAAATTGTATCAATAATCTGTAATGAAGATAGTAGTGTCACTAACTTATTTTTTTAACTCTTTCTCTGACCTTTTCCTGGTCTGTTCCCTACTGGTGGAATGACCTGCCCAACTCAACCAGAGCGGCTGAGTCCGTGTCCATTTTCAAGAAATGGCTGAAGATGCAACACTTGATCCATTAATACTAACACTTTATCTTCTATTCTATATCTATTATCTTAAAAAAAAAGAAAAATACAGGTACTGCGTTAGATTAAACTGGGAAGGGTCATAGCACTTGCATATTGTTGTCCTGTTCTTAGTTTAACTGCTTCTATTGTTCTCATTTGTATGTCGCTTTGGATAAAAGCGTCTGCTAAATTAATTAATGTAAATGTAATTTCTGTCTGCGTTTCCTGTATTTTTCTTGAAACATCATGTGTAGTTGAATTGTTTGGGCAGTATAGGACTCTTATTTACTTTGCGTGCCAGCCATGTTCCCTGTAACAGCAGCATTTTGTGATAATGGCTTTCTGCTGTTGTCCTAAACGCTCCATACGCACATTATCATCCCTGTTTACGCCGGTTTTAATGCTTTCTTTTTTCTTTCTTTTTTTAATATTTTTTTAGCTCTTGATTTCTATCAGCTCTTGTTTTCTGTTCTCCCCTGAAGAAAACATCCTGACTGTTGAAACCTCCTAATATTTCACTAATATTTCATTACTTTTCTGAGACACAACACAAATACACGCACACCATGGTTCAGTCCTGGTGGTCCAGACTGCTTTTGGTCCTGGGCAGGAGTTAGCGGGGGTGATTTTTAATCAGCCGTTCCTTGAACTTCTCTTCGATCAGTTGAAGGTTATGCCTTGCTCAGGGGGACGTGTATGAACTGGAGCATTCAAGGGTAAAGCAACAGTCCCGCTTTCATTATTACACATACACGTACAGACAGGATGCAAGAGTCAGTCACAGTTACACCCGTTTAAACACAGAGCATGAGGTGGCATTTTCGGAATCGAACAAAGATTGTTATTCGATCTTGTTCAGCTACATTATAATGCAGTGTTTTTGCACCAGAAAAAAATAGAGTTCATTTGAGTTCATGTGCACATTCAGGTATAGCTTGACTGCTTACTCTATGAATGAGATATGAATTTTCTATCAATTCTATTTTCATTCTTTTTAAATCTATTTTCTTAATGCATGTTTAATTTTTTTTTTTAAATCAAAATGTCATATCTGGATCTTGCAGTAAGTCTTCTCTCTGGTGACATATGCAGGACTTCTCCAATCATCTAATCCGCTAAAACCCTGTCCCTTCAATCTTGTTTTCCTCTGCCTCCATTTTTGAATGCAACGCCCACATCTCATAATCCAATCACGATAAACGTCACAATACAAAAGAAAAGAATCTGTTGCTATTTCCTTTTTAGCAACTTTAAAGGGATAGTTCATCCAAACGTTCTGTCATCATTTAACCACCCTTATGTCTTTTCCAAACCTGTATGATTTTCTTTCTTTTGTGGAACGTTAAAAAAAAAAGTTATTTTGAGAAATGTCTAAATGTCAAAACTATTTGGTTACCAACATTTGACAAAAAATATTCTTTTGTGTGAAGAAATTATGAGAGAATTTAAATTTTTGGGTGAACTAATAGTTCAGAACTATCCCTTTAAATAGAGAAATCTCTGCAAAATGTTTACTGCATGAAGTACAGTGATTCAAAATACACAGCATGCAGTGAGAGCAGACTGTGAATTTTGATATGTCCCTTTTTTTATAAAATCATAAGAGGGTAGCACTTAAATCCACTGTCGTGTCTACTGAAAGTAGGTGACACACCAGAAGTGAGTCAATTTCTGGCTTTTTTATTTGTTTTTTTTATGTAGTTGACTCTGTCCCAAACTTCACCATCAGAAAAAGAACAATGACAGAGACTTTTGCAGACAGTCTGCCCTTTACTTGGACCCTTGAACGCTTACTTTCTTGCAGCATGCATAATGTGCAATGCAGTATTAATGTGCTCTGTTGTATTTGATGAATTTTTAGTGACTGAAATAGGTTATTGCCTAGTTCATTTGTGCATTACTGAAGATATTTGTAGCCACGTTTCAGGGACTTGAAGATTTATGAATGGTGATGACATCCACGGCACAACTTCACCCAAGTGTGTAACTGCTGTGTGTACATGAGCTAAAAATAGTATCGTGCACATGATAGGCGATTTCCCAGATCAGCAGCAAAATAGCGTTGACTGAGGTTGCATGTGTTTCTCTGCGTGCTAAGTGTTCTAGAACAAAAACAAAAAAAAGTGCCAGGATCTTTTGTGTTCATAAAATGTGCACTGCACACTGCAAGCCATTTAATCCTCCTCACTCACACATATGGACTCAACATAATGATCTGGCTTTTAATTTATGTGTGTGGGTGTGAACAGGAAGTCGAGCGGTTCGATCAATGTTATCGGAGGACATGCAGGGACCATCAGTCGAGTGGAAGGCCGAAGACGTCACAGCGCTGATGAAAATAATATCCAGGTGTGTTTTTGCGTGCTTGATGGACATAAAGAGTACTGATTTCATATATCTGTGTGATATGTGTGTATTTTAGGTCGTTTCAGAGCAATCCTCGGACACAAAGCTATCCTCCCCAAAGCGGTTGCCCTTCTTTCCTCCAAACATCCCGCCTCCACCTTTCCCTCCTCCCTCCATCAGCACCACACCCCCCCTTATACCACCACCCGGTAAGCGAGGTCCATACTGTACACTCATGCACACTCACTGTGTCAGCAGAAAAGGGACTGGGCCATGCTCTGTAGTGACGTAGAAGCATGTGAATGCTACGACATTGCAGGTTTTTCTTCAGCTTGTCCTTGAGCAAAACTCTCACTCATAGTAGTTTTTCAAAATCAAGCAGAACGCATCAGAAAAGACACAGTCCTGCATATTAACCAGCATATTAAATATTAATCAGATTATTCTCATAATAATCTGGTCAATCCTCATAATGCTAAGGTTAAAATGAAGATTAAGTTATATTTCTGAATATTTTTGCTTAATTTATTATTGTAATAATTTACCGTTCAAAAATTAGGGAATTCATTATTTTATTCAGCAAGGATGCAATGATTTGATCAAAAGTGACAGTAAAGACATTTACAAAAGATTATTTTCTGGGTTTTTATTCATCATAGAATCCTAAAAATAAATGTATTTTGGCACAGTGGATAAGACACAACGCTTTGGTGTGAGAGACCCGGGTTTGAATCCACTGTGAGACACCAATGTGTCCCTGAGCAAGACACTTAACCCCTAGTTGCTCCAGAGGCGTGCGACCTCTGAAGTATAGCAATTGTAAGTCGCTTTGGACAAAAGCGTCAGCTAAATGAATAAATGTAAAATGTAAATATATATTAGAATGATTTCTGAAGGATCATATGACACTGAAGACTGGGGTAATAATGCTGAAATTAGCACAGGAAAAATTACATTATAAAATATATATTAAAATAGAAAACTTCATTTACATTTACATTTACATTTAGTCATTTAGCAGACGCTTTTATCCAAAGCGACTTACATTTGAGGATTAAACCAAGCGAGTCATCATGGAGAGGCAAAAACAACGCAAGAAGTGCTCAGAATACAAAGTTCAAACATTGCTCAGAGTAGCATAAACCAGACAAGCGAAGATTTCAAGAAAAAAGTTTTTTTTCTTTTTTTTTTTTCTATGTTTTAAATTTAAATTGTAATTTATTGAGAATATTACTGGTTTTACTGTATTTTTGATCAAATAAATGCAGCCTTGGTGAGCATTTTATTTTTTCAAAAACAGTTAAAAATCTTACCAACCCCAAACTTATACATATATATACACACACAATAAGTCTTTAAATAAAAACATAATAGATCTCATTTTTTATAATGTACGTGTATGATCCAAGTGGTAGATGAAGCTGGACTTTTTTTGACCTGAGACCAGCACATTTTCGAACAGCCCAAGGGAGGTCAAAGGTTGTGTTGATGTTTTCATTGCACTGCATTGTACATATGGTCAACCGTAGGGAATTTGTGGTTGCCATGACAACATTTATCCATGATGTGATTGATTCACACCCATGTTGAGCAACCTGCTGCCTTCTCCTGGTCTGAAGAGAACCTTAAAATCCTAAACACATGTCTTATTAGTGCACTTAAAACATTTTTTAAACAAGTTTATTTTTGCCAAGTATGATATAGCAAAATGCACTGAATCTACATCCATTGCCCCATGAAGTAGTTTGTATATTTGTTGAAGAGTTAGTTCACCTAAAATTTTTATTTCTGTCATTAATTACCCTCATTTTGTTCCAAACCCGTAAGACATTCGTTCATCTTCGGAACACAAATTAAGATATTTTTGATGAAATACGAGAGCTTTCTGTCCCTCTATAAACAGCAACACAACGAGTAAAGACATTGTTAAAATAGTCCATGTGACCACAGTGATTCAACCTTAATGTTACGAAGCGACGAGAATACCGTTTGTGGGCAAAAAACAAAACAAAAATAATGACTTTATTCAACAAACTCTTCTCTTCTGTGTCAGTCTCTGACGCTGTAGCGGATGAACCACTGTTTTCCCACAGATGATGACTTTACTACCTTTCTGGGCCTTTAATGTGGTGATTACGTTGCATTCTATGGAGGGACAAAAAGCTCTCTAATTTTTTTGGGTGAACTAACCCTTTAATGTGTTCTCTGTGTTAAAATATTGCACACTAGGGCAGTGCAGTGAAATGCCCCTGATGCCCCAAAATGATGTTTATGCTTCGGTTCAAGGTTAAAGTTCAGTGCTAAACCAGATGCACTGCAGGAGCTGTGCATGTATCATTCGACAGTGACTAAATATTGAGCCTGCTAGATATTGAGCGTCTCTGTAGGAATCTGACAACATGTGTGCTTGAGCTAGTGCGTCTGTATCCAGGTGTCTGTAATTCTCTCCAGGTTTTCATCTGCAGCGCAGGCTTGCTGGCTCTCTGCTTGGCTAACTTCCTGCTCAGATTCTGCTCCGCCTCACTTTCAACAGGAAGTCTATAGTTGAGCGCTCTTAACTCTTCTCCTCTTCTGCTTCAAAGCCCCATCAGAAATCGCCTCCTGCCAAATCGTACCACTCCTCTTCCAGCCCACTCAGACCTCTTACTTAGACTCACCCATCATCCCCTTTTTTAGGACCAACTCATCCTTTTTAATACAGTCAAAATATCAAACTTCCTGGTCAGGCCCAGCCTTTGAAGTTCAGCCTTTAATCCAAAACGGACCATTTTCATTTTATCAAAGAATAAGCTCACCTCCCCAAGTTATAGGCCACTCTTTCGGACTCGTTCCCCTTGCGGATATCGCTGTACCGTTATGGCCACGCTGTTAATTTTGTGTTGCTAATGTGCTGTGTGCAGAGCTGCCGGCAGCGTACATAAATCGGGGTGCATTTATATTTCTACGGGTGGCAGCAGCTGCCGAAATCACGTTCAGCTGTGAGGTCTGGTTTGGGTGCGTGCATTTTGCATTTAGTGGGGGGAGGGTGCAGTAACTCTTTTGAGGGGTATGGCCCCCGAATGCCCCCATTGGCGTCGGCCCTGGCTGTTTGCAGCTAAAAATAGCTCAAGGGCGGGAAGAACGAAAAAGTGCCATGCCAGCACAATCGTGGCACTGGAAATGTGCTGAATGACCCAGCTGTGCTGAAAGAGAGTGAGGGGAAAAAGATGGAGAGAGCCAGTTGTTAAGAGAGGAATGTTTTGATTAAATGGGGTTGTAGAGGAGGTGGGAGCCTTTTTTTTCATTCAAATCATAATTTAATAACAGATTTGGTAGGAGAGGATTTGTATTTTACATTTTTGTCTACTGATAGTCTAAATATTTTTGTACAAAAAGAGTCCAGAGTCTTTTAGAGGACATTAATGGTTGTAAATGTTCAAAAAGTACCTTTAAGCACTCTTTGCACAGTATTTTCGAAATTATACAACTTCGTAACGCTAGTGAAAGAAACGAAAGAAAGATGGAAAAAAGAGACAAACGCATACTTGTGAAGAACTTTTTTTGTTACAATCGTGAAGAACTTTTTTTGTCACATTCATGTCAACTCTTGTCACTCCAAAAATGTCAAGAAATTTGTTTCATGCATTCATATGGTAATACATTACAGAAACGTTTAAGTTATTACTAATGCAATAGCTAACATGAACTAACAATAAACAGTACTTTACAGAATATATATATATTGCAATTGTATAGGGAATAATATAGTGAAATATTATTGCAATTTAATATAACCGTTTTCTATTTTAATATATATATATATATATATATATATATATATATATATATATATATATATATATATAAAATCAATAATATTGAAAAGGTGCATTTTCATCAGTCACATGATCCTTCAGAAATCATTCTAATATGCTTATTTGCTGCTGTAGTGAACTTTTTCCTTGTAGAAAAGTTAGAAGCTCAGACCAGGAGACGGAGGAAGTTTTCCAAGCAGAAGTTCTTTTATTGCTTGTCGCTGCAGTCATACCAACATCGCCTGACTTCTTGAGTCAAACATTGTAATATATATACATTATAAGAGGGAGGGATTACATTGTGATGGTGGACACTCATATACAGGTTTAGGAACCTGTATTAAAAGAGAGATGGAAAAAACCTATTCAACCCTGAGACTCCAGAACAGGAATGACTGGACTCTCTCTTGCTAAGACAAAAGCTCGCGAGAGTCTCCAAGAGTTTCACTAACATGTTTCATTTAACTTACAATAGAAAGAAAACCCGTCTGACAGCTGTATATAGAGACACAGAATAAGACAGGACTTTCGTGCTCCACAGCTGAATGCTAAATTCAAGTTACAGAACTTTCTCAGTTTATATATGAAATTAAATTAAACATTTGACAAAGTTGTATTCCTTCACTGCTCAAGAAACATTTTTATTATTGATTCTTTGATGAATATAAAGTTCAAAAGGACACCATTTATTTGAAATAAATCTTTTGTAACATTTAAAATTTCTTTGTCACTTTTGAAAATTTGTATGCATCCTTGCTGAATAAAAGTACTAATTTTTTTTTTTTTGAAAAACTAACTGACCCCAAACTTTTGACTAGTAGAGTACATATATATATATGTGTGTGTGTGTGTGTGTGTGTGTGTGTGTGTGTGTGTGTGTGTGTGTGTGTGTGTGTGTGTGTGTGTGTGTGTGTGTGTGTGTGTGTGTGTGTGTGTGTGTGTGTGTGTGTGTGTGTATATATATATGTATATATATATACTGAGTTCACTGTAATAAAATGGCCCCCACAGTCACCAGATCTCAACCCAATAGAGCATCTTTGGGATGTGGTGGAACCGGAGCTTCGTGCCCTGGATGTGCATCCCACAAATCTCCATCAACTGCAAGATGCTATCCTATCAATATGGACCGACATTTCTAAAGAATGCTTTCAGCACTTTGTTGAATCAATGCCACGTAGAATTAAGGTGAAAGAATTAAGGTCAGTTCTGAAGGCGAAAGGGGGCAAACACAGTATTAGTATGGTGTTCCTAATAATCCTTTAGGTGAGTGTGTGTGTGTGTGTGTATATATATATATGTATATATATATGATTAAAATAAATACATTTATAAGAAAAGGCATTAACTAATGTTAACAAATTAATTTGTCTATTAGAAAATGGTACCATACCTTTGACAAATTAGTTTTGTGAAGCCTGTTTTGTCCTCATGCTCAAAATACATATGACAAACTCATATAACATAGAGACAGTGTTTGGAGCATGTGCTAATGTGCACTAGCAGCAGACATGTGATCTTACTGGACTATTTTGTAGCTTGCCACAGAACTCTGATATAAATTAGCATTGCATCCACAGGCATACTGGGAAAAAAAGCAGTTTAGGGAATAGTTCACAAAGTACATGCTTTGTTCGAGGACTCTGAAGTTTCAAGGACAACACAGATGATTTGCGAGGATCTGTGTGAGTGGATGCATGCGTTTGAGGGGATGCTGCGTTTCTGCCTCGTTCTGTGTTAGCCAGAGCTGCATGATTTCTGTGTTCCTCAAATTACTGTTTTTCTTTCAGCCTTTTTCCAGTCATTTTTGTTGTTGTTGAAAACGGTCTTTTGGAGCTGGCTCCCATCAGGGGTCCGTGGAAAAACAAAAGGGGGATGGTGCCCAGATGTGCACGAATGTTTGCGAGTCTGTGGCTGAGTGTGATCAAAGCAGATAAGTGTGTCATGTGAGGGAGAATGTGTTTTTTGGGGTGCTGCGAAGGCCCATTTGTTTCACGCATTTAAGGGGGGGGGGAATTGGTTGGGTCATGGTTAGCAAGGGCAGTAAAAGTTGCAGGTCACTGCATTTGTTGAATTCTGTCTGGATGTGTCATAAACAGTGTTGAGTCATTTGAAGTCAAGACATCTGGACACACGCACGCACAGACACAAACGTGCATTTGCTATACTAAATTAAATCATATTTTGGTGTTCGAAGAAGTATGTACTCCATGCACACTTATGATTTTAATATTTCTCCTTTTTTATGCTATTTCACCATATCATTTTTCACATAATGTCTGTTTATGCCTGTCGTTTCAGGTTTCCCATTACCTCCCGGTGCCCCTCCACCTATGATACCTACATTAGATAGGTAAGAGTTTATTTTGAAGTGGTTTTTTTTTTCATTAATGATTGATTGTTAAGCTTTATAGCAGGGTTTGTGTATGATATTTGGATCATGTGTGTATGTGTCCAGGTCGATCTCACATAGATACTGGAGAGAGAGACAGTGGAGATATAGCAGACAGAGAAAGCATGAACATAGCAGGTCACTATACAAGCAAAAGAGGGAGAAAAAGAAAGACAGAGAAAGAATTGGAGAGACAAAGAGGTAGAGCTTGTGAAAGAGACTTAATAATGTTGCATCGTTGCAGAACACCTGTGCCTTATTCAATAACCTCTAATAATCCAGTTTAACCAGTTAATATTCAGAGGAAGTCATTTGTGGAGTGTGCATTTATACATTTTAAATTTATGACAAAATATGTTTTAAATTTATAAAATCAAAATGTATTACATTTTGATGAAATGAATACGCTTTACCTTTGAAGTGAATAAATAGTTTATGTGGTAGGAACCATGCACATAAATTATGATGGAATTTATGGAATAGAAATTCAAATGCATTTTAAAATGTAATTTATTATGTATTTTCAGCCACATTACTCCAGTCTTCTCAAAACATTCTAATATGCTAATTTGCTGCTCAAGAAACATTTCTTATTATTATCAACGTTGAATACAGTTGTGCTGCTTAATGTTTTGTAAAAATCATGGTACATTTTTTCAGAATTCTTTGATGAGTAGAAAGTTTAAAAGAACAGCAGTTATTTGAAATAAAAATCTTGATCTATACTACCATTATAAATGTCTTAACTGTCCATTTTGATCAATTTAATGCATCCTTGATGAATAAAAAAAAAATGTATATATATATATTTTTTTAAATCCGACTGTCCCCAAACTTTTGAATGGTAGTGTACATTTCAAAACTTGGATGGAATCATAGTTATAGTGATTAGTTAATGAATTGATTGCTAAAGAATCCAAACAAGCAAGTAAATGCTGCTACATGTGGGCACAATATTTTCTTTTAGCAGACTATTATGGCAGATTGTTATTACCAAAAGGAAATATCACATAAGGAATAAAAAGATGCCCATGATATTAAAACAAGAAAGTAAAGCAAGTTTAAAAGTTATGGGAGTCATTCATTCAGTGTCCCTCATGACAGACATTATTGACTCTTCCTAAACCTGTGATTGGCAGCCTTTATGGAGTTTATGGTACAGTAAAACTAGGCTGCAACTACAAAAGCTTTTTTTGTTTCACTCCTCTGTCAGAGTCGTTACTTCTGTCTCTGTTCCTGCCTGAAAGTATGTAGGGCAGCTCATCAAAGTTTCACCCCAGACTTCAAGACAAAAGCACTAAACTCCCATCTGCTTCAGTCAATCCACTGTCTTTCTTTCATGCACACATAATTACTTATTCAGTTTGAACAGGCTCTTTCAGCTCATCTCTGTGCTTGGAAGATATTGTGTGTGTGTGTGTGTGTGTGTGTGTGTGTGTGTGTGTGTGTGTGTGTGTGTGTGTGTGTGTGTGTGTGTGTGTGTGTGTGTGTGTGTGTGTGTACGTACGTGTGTGTGTGTGTGTGTGTGTGTACGTACGTGTGTGTACGTGTGTGTACATGTACTTGTATGCCTCTCAGTTCTCTGAAGCCATAACTTATCTTCTTAAAACTAAAATACAGTTAAAAAGCCATCCCCGACCCAGTCAAACACCAAATAAGGCAGAGAGAGACACAGACAGGGTGGCCATGTTTGTGCCTCTGGCCTCCTGTTTACAGGCATCCAGAACTCCCCATCCATCTATGCCTTATAGTCTTCCTCCCTTTCTCCCTAAGACAAACAGCCAAGTCTCTGCCTATCTACTTTCCCCCCTCACTTATTTTATTTCTAGATTCACTCCCCTCACAGTTTGACAGGCATAATCATCTGCAAAACATTTGAATGGTTCAGTGCCAATTGTTTTAAGGCTTCAGGGGAATCATGACATTTCCTAAACAATAGGTATATATTACATATTTTGATAGTACACATACAAATTGTATATATTACTAGGTTTATAAATACTTCTACTCTTGGGTGTATATACTTTGTATATTTTTGTGATTTGTTTTAAAAAAGATTTTATTTTATAATTATAGAAAATTTATTATTTTGTTTATGATATTGGAAGTGTCTGCCTGTTGCCATTTATAAAATTACAGTTGTGAGCTTGATCGATCATTTTTTAGTAATTTAATTAAATGACTGTTTTGTGGCAGTTTAAGAAGGAGGTTCTTTGCAGACATCAAAATAAAATAAAAACTAAAAAATATAAATACACTTTTTGCCACTGATAAGTGACATCTGTGGTTCCCCACTTTTGAAAGGAATTAGTGTGGGTTTTAAATGGATGTCTGCTTTGTTCACGTCTTCGTTAAGCATCAGCATGAGTCATGTGGATTTATGCTCTGTTCATGTCTTTGTCGAGCTTGTAATGGCAAGTTTTATGAAAGCTCTGACTTCTCTCTATTGACGGTCATTTATGTCCTATCCACCGTATTTTAATGTACAAATGTCGTGTAAATTTACAAATGGTGTAAATTTAATGTGTCTGGCTTCCGGTCTCATCCGCTTCCAGTTATTTTTAGCAGTACAAAAAAGCTGCTTGATATTGCAAACTGGTATTTCTTACCCTATTATTTTAATGGAGTGGCTTTCTCATAAACAAACAGTTTTACCATTTAATGCATTTACTGTTATTCTTCTCGTTATTTCCCTATTGCTGCTAATAAAACGGAAGTCTCACACATTTACAGAAAATAGCTTACTTCCGCGTTAAAAAATAAGGTGTATAGAAAGAACCAAAATGGCAGCAGACTCTTTACTTCTCTTTGCTAATTTTATCCTTTTTCACCCTCTTCTGACCCAACTCCCTCCATTTTTTTTTCCATTTCCAGATCCTCAAGTTTGCTTTTTTCATACTTTTTTTCTGTTGTTTAAAGAATGGTTCTTCTCACGTCTCAGTTTCTCTGCCAAGTCCAAACATCCTTGGAGGAGTTTCCGTTCATCCGAACCCTGCCAGCCAACAACTGTATAATTCATGAATCACTTCCTCTCCTACCATCACTCCAAAAAACTCACTTTTCTTCTTTTCTCCCTTCTTTTCTGTCCTCTCTGTCACATGCATGCTCGTTTTTCACACATAAACATCACATGCTGGGAGAATATAGTGAATATAAAGGGTCCTTGTACAAAGCCATGAGGGACACCTCTGGGGCCAAAGAACTAGCAGTCTTAAGAACTAGCAGTTAGACATGAGATAATCAGTCTTACTTTTCTAATTCAAATTAGACTGATCTACCTTTTTATGTAACTGGCTTTAAAAAGTTAGGACCAGTTTTAAAGAAAAAAAAAAAATAGATGAAATACTTTAACGACTAGGCTAATCAGTTTATGTAACCGGCCACTAAAATAGGCCACAAGGTTTTCTGGGAGATTATTTTAAAAGCATAGCACATTTCCTTCTGCTTTAAATGTATCATGCCTTGGCTCTCCAATCAACAAAAATAATCCACAGTCCATTTTTAGGAAGATGCGATCACTTTTATATTAAGTGCATATTGCTTTCATCCTTGGGTTTGATTTAGATGTTTTGAGTCTTGGCACCCACATCCAGTATAGTTTCATTACTTGCCAGCAATCCCTCATCACATTAGTAAATGTTGAAATTAACATTAACTAAGATTAATTAATGCTGCAGAAGTATTGTTCATTATTAGTTCATGTTATCTATATAAATAGTTAAGTAATGTTAACTAATGGAACCTTATTGTAAAGTGTTACCGTTTTAATAATTGTTGATATGCTTCCTTAGCAAAGTGATGTGGAGCAGCCTACTGCATGTTTGCGCAGCCATTAGTGTGATGCCATCAGGGTCAAATTCTGCAGTGATTAGCTGTCTTAATGATCCAGGCACTAATTAAAGCTTACCTCAGGGGTGAGATGAGACTGTAACTGCATGATCATCTAACATCGATTATCATAAATCCCTCCTCTCATCTCCATTTGTCTGTTCTGATGTGTATAGACAGAGCAACAATGAAAAACTGTAGCTGGCTGAATTTAAAAGGATTCGTAAGCGAGAGAAGAGAGGAAGTGGCATTCAGGAAGGGAGAAAGAGAAACCAGAACAGCAGCATCTTTTCCAGAGATATTAATAGAATCTGTGCACTAACACCTGACCACAAGGAGTCATGTTGGATGCGATTTCTCTCACACACACTCAACTTCTACTCCAGCATAGAACGCCCCGGAAGCAGGGTGGGCAGTCAGGATTTATGGCAATGGCTTGTTTTCCTGAGCTGTATCTGCTCACATAATCACACACAGTCACACACTGCTGGCACGTTACCGGGGCACATGCTGTACTTTGAGTTAATGCCAGTAACATCAAACAATGAGGAAATTGAGCTCTGAAACAGAGGAAAGTCTTTTGATCATAGAGAAAAGTTCTGTCTACCCCTTTATTCTCTTACTTTTTGCATATTTTGTTGGTATGCTCTATTTATTCCTTTCTCTTTGTTGAAGAGTTAAAGGCAATAGAGTATTGTCTGCTCTGGGTGCTGTAAGAGCAAATTATATTTTAATTAAATCTTTTTTTAATCTTTAACACTCCTTCGTTTTTGTTTATAAGGGTCCTTTGGCAAAGTCAATCACATTGCATGTAACCGCACCGCTTTTTCCTGAAAGAGAAATATTCAAATTAGTGTGTATGTGGAATTGTGCATCCAAATGGTTTTAAGAAAAAAATGTTATAAATATTTCAAATAAAACAAATTAGAAAAATGCAAAATAGTGGATTTTTGAGCCACACTTTTGTCACTAACGTTATCTTTCTCATCACAGTAGTGGACGTTTGGCAGGAGGCTATGATCGACGCTCAGCTCCACCTTACCCTTTTACTGCAGGTATAAATATATAAAGTCTATGAAAGATATGCACTACATCTGCAATGAGGAATGTGTATTTTGTTGAATGATTGTTCTAAGAACTTCATCACCTTTGGTTCTATGCCAGTTCTAACCTAATAATCATAATTTTTATATAGTACTGTGATTCAAAGTTTAGGCCCTGAAAATTAATTTGGGACATACTGTATGGGAAATGAAATATACTTGCTAATGGAACATTGTGAGTTTTCATTGGCTCCTACATTTTCTGTGTGGGAGGTAAAGGAAACCTTTTAATGTTTTTGTATATGTTTTTTAAGTCTGTGTTTGAGGAACATTTCCTTGTGGAATAGTGGGAAAATATTTAATTTGGAACCTGCATTTGGACCGTCTTAATTGGAGCATCAAACACCCTGGGCAATCAAAAGAGCGAAAAGAAGAGTTTCTGCTCACACAAACACAACTGCACAGATTGCCACACACCGACAGCCACAAACGTCACAGAGCTTTTTTCTACATGTGAGGATGCGTAGGGAGAGGCGGTTGGTGGCAACAACAGAGTGTAGAACTGCACACAAAGCGTTAATATACTCAACATTCTCTCATCATCACCACACACACACACACACAGGTCCTGTACAACTGTGGAGGGATACGTTTCCAGCCACTGAGCATAGAAATGCACTGCAAGCATTTCCACTGCAGTCCAGCACACATCATTATTGTTGGCAGAGGTTAACAAGGACATACATACACGGAAAAATGAGCACGTCAGAAAATCTGTGGCCTTGTTAACCTCTGCGTGTTGTAATGATTTGGGCGTACTCAAGAGACCAAAGCCGTTATTGTCACTGTGAGCTTTCAGTGATTGTCGTATGCGTGTTTGTGTGTGAAAGAGAGACAGAGAGAAAGCAATAGCTTTGCTTGTTATATAGCAAGCTGTTATCCTGCCATCTGTCTCAAATGTGTTGTTTAAATATGAGATAGATTTGAACTAGCTAGATTGTGTGATATTGTAAAATGTAAGATCAGAGTTTATGGTCATTCCAGATTGAATCTTTTTTTATATATAACTTTGATGTTTAATATCACTACTGTAATTATATTAAATTATATTAATTTCACACATTTATTATTCACTCATATCGATTTGTATCTGCTTCTTAAATAATTGAATGTTTTCTTTTTTCCAGGTGTGTACTCACCTGTAATGGGCGTGGCTTCCTGGCCTGGTGTAATAGAAAGTGACAAGGCGTGGGAAAACTACTCCCGTCATAACAAAGAAAGGGTGAGAGAGAAAACCAGAGAAAGAGGGCACAAGACAGAGCGAGAGCGTGAAAGAGAGCGGTACAGAGAAACAGATCGAGAACACAGTCCATCCTCCCAAGACCACAGAAGGTAAAACAGCCAATCAACAGTCTGAATATAGCAAGGTTAATTGGATATTTATTTGGAGCTATTTTTAAGATCTGTGAAATATCTTGACCAGTGCAGTTTTCTTTCGTGTCAATGCATTTCTTATTGAAACAAAATAATTACTACCTGGTTAGCAGGTAAGGTGATTTGGTTGGATAAAAAGTCTGTGTAGTGCAAGTTGAGTCATCAATATTATTGGTTCGTTCTCCCAAAAGAGAAAGACTGAACATATTATCTTCATTTTGTCAATGTTTAGGAGTACTGGCATATAGATTACCATTTTTCATAGACATCTGTTTTTTGTTTGTTTGTTTGCTTTAATTGAGGGAAAGAAAGTTCCAGCCATGGATCAGTTGGTACAGATCTAGTCCACATTCACAGACAGCATGACATAAGCATATGTGTGGGAAAGGAGAGATGAAGTGAAGAAAAATAGAGAGTGAATTAAAACCGTTGTGGGAAAGACGATAGGAAGATGAGACTTAACAGAACTGTTTATCTGTTTGTTTGTTTGTCTGTCTGCCTGTCCATCTGTATGTGTATTAAAGATACAAACTTTTCTTGCAGAGTTTTAGCAGTGTGAACTAAAAGAAATAAAATGATAGAGGACACATCAAGGATTTGCCTTACTGAAATAGTTTATATACCTTGACCAAGCACAGAATCAGCGTGCACTTAAAGAGATAGTTCTCCCACAAATGGAAATTCTGTCATCATTTTACTCAACCTCAACGTTCTAAACTGTATGATCAAAAAAAAAAAAAATGTTTTTGTCCACACAGTGGAAGTCAATGGCATGAGGTTGAATAAATAATGACAGAATGTTCTTTTTTGGGGGGTGAACTATCCCTTCCATTTATCCGATATCATTAATCATAATCAATTATTTAAGCCCATTAATACTTCCATTTCTCTGTGAAACAGACAAAATTGAGTCTCAGCTTGTAATTTATTGGAACAAAGAAACCAACATATTCCTCAAAAGTATTCCTTTTGTGCACCACAGATGAAAAAAAGTCAGAGTTTGACTCTGTCCATATTTAGTTTTCTTTGACCTCACACATTTCTTCTCCGAGTCTGTGCTGTGATGGCAGTATATTCAATGTGAGGTCACATGAGGAGACAGCTGAGATTAAAACAGGCCAGTAGAACAGCTGGGAACCTAACCGGTCTGTCACACTTGCGAAGGCAACATGCTCCCTCCCTTTTAGATTATCTTTCTCTTTCTTTCGTTTCCAGGTTCTTTCATGCACACACATAAAAACCACACTCTTCATGTCAGATGTTAAAGTTAATACCTTATGTTAAAGTGCTTTTGTGTGTGATCGAGACATACAGAAAGAAGCTGAGTGACCATATCTCAATATTTGGATGGGTATATCCTCTCTAGTGCCTTAAGGGTTGTTTTTTAATCTAAAAGTATGACAACGTGCTAAATAAAATGACTGCCAAATCTCAACATGAGTCCTCTGACTCACTGCTGGGCCTGTGCAAGCCGAGGACATACACACACACACACAGACACACTTTTGGCCTGGTACCACGTAATCTAGGGCTGAAGTTGTCACACGCAGGCGCCCATGCCAAGGCTTTGAGGGTATGTTAGCCACTTAGCGCCTGTGTCGTTTCTCTGAGAGAGCAGAGAACCTACTGAGTTACATATTCATTCAGCTCTTAGATCCTCTCTCTTATATATACACTGACAAATCTGTGTCTTCTCCATCACTGTATTACACAACATCCACTCAGAAGCTGCACAATCGATCTCTGACTGCCACACGCTGAGTGAATGACAACACTCTGTTCACCATACACAACCTCTCTCGCTTTAGCACATGCTGAGAGAACTTTACATCTAAGATTCTGTTTACGGCTGGAATTTAATATCCATTTCGAGGGATTCGATCCTGAGCTGTAAATACTGGTGTTAATGGGGTCCAAAATATTTGTTGGTCCAATCACTTCAGTTGCATTCAGAGATGCTCCGAAACACATTTGACACATTTCATGTCAGTGTACTCTTTCATGTTGTGTCCTGGACAGCAGGGACTTTAAACTTTTGACAATTTAGAAAAATACTATTTTATAAAAAAAAAAAAGGCTTATACAGATATACTTATACATGCTTTGTGATAATTACTATCCGTCCAAAAATATACTACCTTTTAATAAATTTGAGATGGTTTTTAATGTTTTAAAATTAAGTCTCTTATGTTCACCAAGGCTACATTTATTTGATAAAAAAATATGGTGAAAACAGTAATGTTGTGAAATATAGTTATTTTAAATAACTAATGTATAATGTATTCCTCTGATGGCTAAGCTGAATTTACAGCATCTTTACTCCAGTCTTCAGAGTCACATGATCATTCAGAAATCATTCTCATATGCTCAAGACACATTTATTATTATTATCAATGTTGAAAACAGTTGTGCTACTTAATTTTTATGTGGAAAATATCTTGTTTGCTTGCTACTAAGTGGCTCAAATTAAATAGTTACAAATTAAAAAGTCACATACCTGGGCACATCCATTGATAATTTTTTTCATAGTACATGTAATAAAACTTTTTAAACATAATTAATTTGTCTTGGCTGATCACTCATTATCAGATCATCCAAGATGAATGTTACTAGGTGTAAACAGGGCCAAACTTAAAAGCAAAATCAGCATTCAAACAATCTGCCACACAACCTTTTCCTCCTTTTCTCACTTTGCTCTTTCTCTCACTCACTCTCTCTCTTTAATCTGGCTGGTAATGCTCTTAGCAAACGGTTGGACATTTGGTGAACACTTGTCCCCTAGATATGATCTCATTCCTGTGGCTCACAGAGAGGACTGGCCTGTCTTCAGTCCAGCTGGCACGACACCTACACACACACACAGACACCCACGTCATGTCTTACTCATTGTGCCTTTATACATTTATAAGTCCCAGAGGGCCATGTATATTGTTCAAAATTGTTTTAATAGTATGAAGAACAATTTGCAACAGCATGCGACACACCAACACAGATTCATGTCGGGCTTTCAGCAATGGTTGCTAACAATAACTTAATTTAATTAACAATGAGAAATGCACAGAAAGGAAACATATTTACATATTTGTTACTTAAATGGATATTCACTCAAAATGTTTTGAAGAAGTTGGATTTTTTATTTTTGTGTGAACTGTGCCTTTAAGTGACAAAAACATTTGGCTTTCTGTTTGCCTCACACTGACCACTGCAACCACAAACTCTTTTGTCCCCTGTCATCTGATTAGTGTTTCCAAGACTAATCTATAGCACATCACCTGAGGGCTGGAGCTTTTAGCTGACTGCTAATTACTGATGGAGGGTCAGGTTATTGAGTTTGTCTCTTTTCTCTGTCTCTCTCTTTTTCTGTGCAAATGTGCACCGAAAGAGAGAATGTGGTTAATGTGCACCTAGAGGCTTTCATTAGGATACATCATAATGGCTGCACGTTGAGCCATTTCAGAGAGATGCGTTGTGTTTGCGTGACAGTGACCCTGTAAACATGTAGAAGAATATTAATATATTTGAATTTAATCATGAGTGTTGGGGAAGCTACTTTAAAACTGTAAGCACTTTCATTGGAATATGATATATTTGAAGATAAATCATACCTAACAAGTGTCACATTTTAACATGTATTAAGTAAGTGTTTAAATGTTACTGGAGCTAAAACGAAGAAGATTCCATTAGCCTTAAGTCCCTTTTACACCAAGAACGATAACTATAATGATAACTTTATGAAGTTTTGAGAAGCTCAGAAAATTGCGATATCTACATCACAGATATAATGATACCAACACGGGAACATTAGAATCTCTTTCAGAATTATTTTTTTCAGCCAAGCAGAATCCACCTGACTTTAAAGAGCTTGAGCTTTTGGCAACATAACTGCAGCACACACTTACAATAACACAATGTTATTGTCTGTTGGTGTGGACGACAATATAGTTATCATTATAGTCATCTTTCTTACTTTCCATAGTCTATCGTACATATCATGTTAATGCATGCTATTGTTGAGGACATTAAATGATTGATTGAATTGATTAAATTATTGTGCAAAGTTGCTAGAATGCAGCGTAATAGTTGGCAAGAGCGAGCATTAGCTTAGCAAAATGCAAAAGTCAAACTCTGTTGATTACAATTGTCAGTCTGCCATTCAGTTGCTGCTTATGTTGAGCATTTCAAATGATCACTTATGAGGTTCCTTGATGGTTAATAGGCGGCTACCTTGGTATGTAGTAGGTAGTGAGGCATCTTGCTATGTTTTAGAACAGATCTGATGTGCTGTGTTATTTTGCCTCTTTGTGCTTGAATATGTGTGTGCAGTGAGGAGGAGCGTGGATCTCGACACAGGGATCACAGTCATCACGGGAGCGAGAGGTACAGGGAAAGCTCGGGAAGAGAAGGATCTGGAAGAGAGGCAGCGAGGGACAGACATGGAGAACGAAGACACAGAGAAAGGAATGAACAACACAGATCCTCACGCAGGTACGCACAGGGTCAGAAATTCACCATGGTGCAGGACAGTAAAAGACAAAATATACACCCTAAAATGGTGACTAAAATGTTTCCCCTAGATGTTTCAGGCAGGAAAGGTCCCTGCAGTGAACTCCTCTGTTGGTTTGATAGTTTTTAATCTGTTTTCTAACATTTGATATATTTTTCATAACATTCTTTTCTAATTCTATCTACCGTATGCGTTTAATTCCTCTACTGACATCATAGTGACCTGTGGCTGTCAAATATTGCTGAATATAGAGCTAACATGAAGTGCTTTTCATGGAAAAACAAACTAAATCAGTTCTGAAAACACTTATTGTTAATAAGTTATTCCAAACAACATGAATTAGGGATTAGATAAAAATTTGCTATGACATTAGACAGTAAAAAGCTGTAAAATCCGATATAGGAATTTTATTCAAAATGTATTCTGACAGAGCATTTCTGTATAATGACATCTTGTGCAGGGTTTACCTCATAAGAAAAGTATAGAATCTTTTTATATTTTGCTCATATCAATAAACTACCAAAACAATGTACATAATCTAATAATCTAAACTCTCATCATGAGGACGAAACAAAGTTTAGAATTTAAAGGGTTTTTTTTGTCTTCCCTTGCCATCTCTAAATAGTTTTCCAAATTCTAACATTGTTTATTATGAAGTGCTCTTTATATGTTGATTAATAATGCTAAATGTATGAAAAGAAACATCTAAAAGACGCCACATGTCAACTTGTCATTTATATGACAGATAAAAATAATTATATTTGATGCATTCTCGTTATCTGCCGTTTTTTTAGCGAAATTATATATTTTGCTGCTCACCGTGTTCCTGCTACTGCTGTTAAAATAACCGCGTCTCTGCATCTCTTAAAGTGGCGCTTTAACGTCTTTATCGAGAGAAAGCAACGCGCACGGAGCGGAAAGGGCTTGAATCAAGCACTTTTGGCTCTAGATTAAAATGTTATAGATCTAGCTCCGAAAGATCATTACCATAAACAACTAGTGCTTGTGGTGTGGCCTCATTGTTTTGACACACTGCTCACTTTAATCTGTAGAAACGGTAAAATGGCACAAATACGTCCAGCGGTCCAGATGCAACTAAGCCGTGGTCCCGATCCAGACCGCGGTCCTCCATTTGAATAACACTGATTTAGAGCTATTTCTATATTTGATTTTGATCTTACTGCAGTATTCTAACAATTAGTCTTATGTAAAAATCTACACACAAAACACCTCAACAAATACATGTACAGTATGTTCACATGCCATTACAGCCCCACATCATGCAAAATAACAGACACACAGGCCTACAAAGGTGGTATTCATTAGAGGGGGCAAACCATCTTATATAACCATTATATATATTTATAGATCATGTGACCTTCTTCTTCTCTCTCTCTCTCTCTCTCTCTCTCTCTGTGTCTCTCTCTCTCTCTCTCTCTCTCATTCTCTCATTAGTGGCAACAGTAGGAGGCGTCATGATAGTGATGACGCAGATAGCCACAGGAGACACAGGCACAAACGCTCCAGACACAACCGAGGAACCCTTGAGCCCAGCGAGGAGTCCATTGCGGACCAGGAGAATCAGTCAGAGGCCACAGAATAATTCCCTGGCCAGCTGGTGAGCCCGTTTGTTGGCCAATAGGAGGTCTTTAGTGAAAGATCATTAGTTTCGTCACCAGTCAAAGCCTGAGTGACCAACTGTGAATAGATTTTGATTAATCATATGCCAAACACTTGATAAAGCCAATTTATGTTAGTTTTAGCAATTTAACATTTAATTTCTTGAAAATGTAATTTATAAAAAAGTAAAAAGTGGTCCAAAGGGTAGGCCTACACTATTTTTTAATTTACAAATTTATTTATTCATTATTTAAAATGACTTCTTATTATTTTGATAATACAAAATGGTATTTTTGTTGTGCCAATGTTAATTTTGTTGAAGAAAATCATTATAAACATGATCAAGAAACGTAAATGTGTGTGAACCATGATTTTAGTGTGGAGAACGCCAGCAGATGTACTGACCTTCAGTCAAGTTCAGTCGGTACATTCGCATTTACACTATTGTTCAAAATTCTGGGTCCGTAAGATTTTTTTTCTTTAATTAAAGAAATATTTTGTAGTATAAATGTCTTAGTTTTTAAATAAATGGTGTTCTTTTGAACTTTCTATTCATCAAAGAATCCTATTTTTTTTTTTTATCATGGTTTCCACAAAAATATTAGGCAGCACACCTTACACATTGATAATCGTAAGAAGAGCAGCAAATCAGGATATTTGAATGATTTCTGACTGATCATGTGACACCGAAGACTGCTGAAAATTTAGCTTTGCCATCACTGGAATGAATGACATTTTACAAAAATATTAAAATAGAAAACAATTATTTTAATTTTTATTCCTATTTTACAGTATTACTGTTTTCACTGTATTGTTGATCAAATAAATGCATCCTTTGTGAACTATTCTTTCAAGAACGTTTAAAAATCTTACCAACCCCAAACTTTTGAACATTAGTGTGTACACACACACACGTAAGGTTTTTATGTTTTATGGGGACTTTGCAAAGACATAATGATTTTTATACAGTACATACTGTATATTCTATCCCCTAAACACAACCTTCATAGAAAACTTTCTGCATTTTTACAATTTCAAAAAAAAGCTCTTTTGCTCATGGGGACCAAAAAATGTCACTGACAAATAACATAAAACCCCCACGACGTGGGGTTTACCAGGAACACACACACACACACACACACACACACACACACACACACACACACACACACACACACACACACACACACACACACACATATACATAGAGTGCACACTAAGAATTCTTCAAGTAACACAAGTCTCCTTGTAGAATGACTTTATTGATCATTGAACCAAAGGTACCAACAGATACAATTTACTGCACAAGCCGAAGCATGAGATGCCAGAGCACACACACCTTACCCCACAATGACACGTACACACACTCACACAGTGAGCCTTTCACACACCACTCTCTCCTGTCCTTTCTCCTCCAAAGTAAACAAAAAAGTCAGCAAGGCCGCCTAAATCTCACATTGTCATTATAAGCATTATAAGTTATCATCCATTTTTAAAATAGACTATTAACATTGCTCTTCTTTTTTCAGTTGCTATTCTTTTTTTTTTACTCACTATAGTTTATGTTCATATGCAACAGCATCTGAAACGTACCAACATAGATAGAACTACTTGGCAAATGTGTCTCCATGCCGGCGGATGGAGAGAACGAACCACTGTCAGAACGAACGAAATGAAGCCGATATCCGAAAGCCGTAGAAACAGAGAGAGAAATAAACTAAAGTAAATATTAAACTAAAGTAATATTTAGTCATTGTACAAGTGCTTGAATCTGTTTCGTTATCATCTTTTAAGACATCGACGTTTATAGTAAAGAATGTGCGTCCACTTCGATGCATTTTCTAACATGTAAAACGAATGGAATTGGCAATGTGTGCCCTCCCCCCAAACCCTACTTATCCCAGTATCCCTTTCACCTCGCATCTGAAGGAAACCCATCTCGTGTGCAGCATCTTGAACGTCCTCTACGAACAACATTAGAGTGATACAATCTGACTACATAGAGCACAGTGCCAAAAATGTTTATACATTTGTTTCCGACTCCTCCGTGCTCCTCATTGACTCCTGAATTTGTTTTTAGACCCTCCCATGTCCTTTAGTTCTGATTAAGAGCTCCGCCTTCTATCTATAACCAACATGATGCTCCTCTCATGCACAAATGTCATATTTATGCCTTGCCGATCGACAAAAGGGCAATTGTGAAAGTGCCTCCTGGTGTTGGAGTGTGACGAACGTGCTTCTTAGTGGGTGGAGTTATGTTGTAGGCTCCGCCTTCAGGTTTAGAGTCTTAGCTCCTACTACCTGGATGAAGCCCATGTGTCATTTCCTGCTCCTGGAGGGGCAGTCCGTGTCATAAGCCACACCTTTTAAGGAAGTCTCGGATTCTAAAATCCACCGTTTTTGTTGTCATTATAAGGTCTGTAGTGTAAGCTCCACCCCCTAGTGTGGGGTCAGTGTAATAAGCCCCTCCCCCATGCAGAGTAGTCCTATAGCAGGCTGCCAGGCCAAGAAACAATCGTGAGTGTGATCCGGCCCCTCAGCTCCTTGAGTAGGCGGACTAGAGCCGTGTGTGTCATTCCCCAGGTACTCTTGGCGTTCACTTCCAGCAGGATGTCCCCACAGCTAATTAGAAAAAAACAAAGAGTTTCAGAATGTTGGATTCATGACAAGAATTAGGGTAAAGTAAAAAAAAAAAGCATTTAATAAATTGTACTGGGCATAATAGTTTTTCTACATAAAGCATGGTTTCCGTCAAAAGCAGACAGTACATATTCCAGGTGACCGTACCGTATCCTTCCATCGTTGTATGCCGGTGTGCCCTCTACGATAGAGCGTATGAAGAAGGACTGGTTACAGTTGAGTTCTTCTTGTCCACCCACAATACTAAAACCCAGACTGCCAGACGTGCTCCTGCGGAGCACAATGTCTTTACAGCAGTATAGATGCCTGGAATGGACAGGAAATTCAAGGTTAATTTTATTGTCATTCAGCAATTATACAAAGGACAAAATATATAATGCAAGAACACTTAAAGGGATAGTTCACCCAGACAGGAAATGATTCACTTTCAATGCATCTCTTTTTAAATGGTAACTGACTGGTGTTGTCTGTTCTACATGAGTGAGTAAAAACTGATAGAATTTCTGGTAACACTTAACTATAAGGTTTAATTTGTTAACATAAGCTAAAGCATTAGGCATTATGAACAATACTTTTACAGCATTTCATAATCTTGGTTAATGTTAATCTCTGCATGCATATACAGTATTAATTAGGGGTGTAACAATATATTGTCAATATCAAAAATATATCGCAATACAAAAATGCAACAATATCTCTCATGTATATTGACAATCAGTATTGTGTATAGTTCACCTAAAATGAAAATTACTGTGAGAAAAAGATTCCATCTTTACAGAGTTTCAGTGTCAGTACTACATTAAACTACTATATATAATGTATAATAATGCAATTAATAATGCAATGGGGGAATATTTGTGTGGCCTACATTATTTTAGACAGAGTGCAAGCATATTCAGATAAAATAATTCTGTTTTCAACTTCAGAATCATGAATATTTTTATTCTGGTGTCACGATTGTCCTGTGCATTGGTTTACCAGCACCAAGTCCAAGCCTATTCATTTCCACCCCCAATGTAATACCAAATTTAGCATTTGAATTAACAGTTCATTTTTTGTTAACCTTTTACCATATATCTTGGTGTATCGCAATAATATTGTATTGTGAGTTCAGTATTGTGATATGTATCGAATCATGACATGAGGGTATCGTTACACCCCTAGTATTTATGCATTTTAAACATTTCAAGTTGTATAAATTAGACAGGACAGGGAAGGAGACACTATCCATTTAAGGGTTAGGGTTAGGGGTGCATTTCAGGAGCCATTATGTTGCGGTGAAAAGAACATTTACAATAAATAAAAGGTTCAGATGGAGCTTATCTTGGGGAAATAAGTGAGTTTCAAATGGCAAGCAACACTGAAAGTCTCGATTGGTATTCCAAAACTGGCGGTCCTTGGAAAAATGCTACTGTTGTGGATATTTACAATATCGAAGGCTAGATATCGACCATGCCTGACAGCTAACATCATGAAAGTTCAAAGCTCACATTTAGAGTGGACTTCTGTGAAATGAGATGATGTAGAAATGGAGAGCAGACAAGAGCAAAAGAAAGAAAGATGCATAATTACAAGGAAAAGTTCAGGGAATGGGAGAGAAAGGTCTATTTAAAGCCGTCACACTTTCAAGCGTCTAAAGCTGTTACAGCAGAGAGGGTTAGAAGGGATTTCCTCAACCCTGCTCTGTTCTCATGTCGCTCTCTTTTTTCTCTCTTCTACACACAACTTTGCAATTATGCAAATGAAATAATTCTAGAAGTTGTTAAGAACGTTCACACTCTAACATGGCAAGTGACTCTTTTTAATTTCTAAAGATTCATTAAATATGGGCAAAATAAAAAGCTAAGAGAAGGGAAGAATGTGGGGGTTGCATTTGACATATTTACTTTGATGTGAATAAAACAAGCTAAAAATACTTCAAATGAATTTAAGCCTGTTTCTTTACGTCTATTCTTTTGATTGTACCTGGGCAGCTGGAGCCAGGACACCCAGAGGGGGGCGTAGTCATCATTAGGCGGGGGTAGTTTGATGTCTCCGGGTGAAGAGGGCGAGAGAGCGCAGGGGGAATGCAGGGGCGGCATGCAGTCTGGGGAGCTGTCATTAGGGGGTCTCATTTCTAGTACCCGCAGGACCACCGGGGACGAGGTGTTCTTCAGGTTAGCCACAGCCTCGCTCCGAGTCACACCCGTCAGGTCAACCCCATTCACGTTTAGAAGAATGTCACCTAGGAGACGGGATAGACATTAATAAAGAAATCAACACACTCCAACAGATTGATTATTGCACAGCAGAGTTGTGTTGTTGGATGTACTTTTGAGTAGAAATGATTTATTGCCAAATTTTCCGCACATTTTTAATAGAGTAATGTGCGTTCAAGAATCGTGCACAATATGATCAGAGAATCATATGATCACATATGATTTCATTCTGTCTTTATTGATATTAATTATATAAATATGAGATTAAGATGGAAAAGGGGAAAGCAGGATGGGATCAGACATTCACCTTTGAGGGTGAGATGAGAGAGGCACAGTACAAACATTCTCTCTGTGGACACTGATACTTGTTTTCCAGGATTCTTTGATGAACAGAAAATTCAAAAGAACAGAATTTGAAATCTTTTGTAAAATTATAAATGTCTTTACTGTCAATTCGATTAATTTAATGCATTCTTGCAGAATAAAACTATCAATTTTAATATTAGCGTTAGTGTATTGTATTGATACGATTTTTCAATTAAAAAAACATTTAATTTTAAAATTGATATTTATTTTTTACAATATAATTGTCAAACTATAACACTAAAGGAAAATATGCAATACTTTGCAAAGCTTGAAATGGCTGAAGTGCTGTATTCTACCTTTATTAAAAATCAGCTCGATAAGACAACTGTTATTACTTTACACATTTTGAATGAGAATGAGAAGGATAACTAGTAATCTAGCAATATTTTACTGTAAAGCTGTAAAACTCTAAAACCCATTTTCTTCCAAATATTGGACCCTCCCACAGAAGCTTTGTATAATTCAAACTCTGGGTTTACCGTACCTTTATGCAGCAAAAAAAAAGTCTAAACACTTTGTGTGTGTGTGTGTGCGTGTGTGTGTGTGTGTGTGTGTGTGTGTGTGTGTGTTATGCTCTAAACACACACGCATACAGAGGCCTCCATACACCAGCCTGTGCATGATCACACCTTCACACACCTACGTTCATGTCACATGTGACAGAAATAAACCTTAAGAAACTTCCATAGGCTCAGTGGGGAGCTGATAGAGCGACAGTATGGCAGGTGTATGTGTGGGAGTGTGTCATTTTTTAGTCTCATATGCATATATTTGCAGAGCAGATGACAGTCATGCATATGCAGTAGCAGGTGTGTGATTGTTTGTGTGTGTACTTGGATTCAAACGGAGGAAAGATCAGAGGGGCACCTTGGAAACAGGTGTGTGGCTTTGTCAGATGTTCCTGAATAGGTTAAGCACTTTGTGAGGGTGTACCTTTGCAGATCGAGCCCTCCTGTCCCACCACTCCATTGGGGTCGACGTTGGTGACGTAGACGGGCAGATCCCACCCCCTGCTGCTCATCCCACCGGCAACCGTCATCCCGAGAGAATCATGCGGCTCCTTCAACAGAGTCACCGTCTTCTCGTAACACGCAGGCTTTTGGCACGAATCCTGGAATGGAGAAATGGGAAATGAGAGATTAATTCGCTAAAGTTTTGTGCCATATTTCAGTGCAAATTATTCGGTTTATGACGTGTGGTTATGTATGACCTGTTGTTGGGCACGGATTGATGCTTTCCTGACGCCACACATAAGAATAATGTCTGAACACATGACTGCCCGAAGCCTGTGTTTGTGTGCGTGTGTTTGTAATAAATGTGGAGCTTGCAGGATGCTGTGATATTGCTGACCGCAGCCAAATTCTGCCTTGGATCCCCTCCAAAAACAACAAACACAGTCGCTAAGTTCTAACTTAATAAAAAGCGTTATTAAAGTTCAATAAAAGGCCTGTTTATATTTAGTCTGAGCCTCTGGCTACAGCAAATCAGATCTGGAGTTAGTGTGTCAGGCGTATCGCTAGAAAGAAAGAGAGAGAGAGAGAGAGTGTGTGTGTCTCTCTCTCTCTCTCTCTCTCTCTAATTCGGAGGACTGAAAAGCCTCTCTTAGTGTGTAAAAGAGAATTAACAAGAGTGGTGGAGAGATAAAGGAGAGGGTTTGGTTTGGTCTGGTTTTATAGGGGTTTGGGCATCTGTCATGCTTTTCATAAAAAAAAACATACAACAGGAAATTACATCATAGAGAAGAACCCTGCAGATTGTCATTACCGTGTGTCAAGGTTAATAAGTCTGTTAAAATATCGGTAACACTTTACAATAAGGTTTCATTTATTAACATTAGTTAATGCATGAACTAACAATGAGCACTACATTTGTTGCAGTATTTATTAATCTTTGTTAATATTAGTTAAAAGAATAGTTCCCTTAAAAATGAAAATGATGTCGTCATTTAATCACCCTCAAGTTGTTTGAAACTTGTATGTAGGGCTGCAACAACGAATCGATAAAATCGATTATAATCGATTATGAAAATCGTTGTCAACAAATGTCATTATCGATTAGTTGGTCTGCTTACGTCACGGGGAGCGTTTACTGGTACGCACACACACGCAAGGTCTCTCTCCCTCAGGCGCTCTGCCGAGCGCGCGCGCTACACGGTTTGGAGCAGTCTCTTCTGTCTCGCATGCGCGCTCTTGCTTGCGCGCTCTAGATTTCGGGAGTTTGAACTAATTCGCGGGCATCAGGGAGCCGCAATCAATTTGCGGAAGACTCCCGGGAATTCCGGGATGTCTGTATTTTGTCTCGAGCATCAGGTTGTGCAATCAGTTCGCTCGCAACGTAAGTGATGGATTAAAATAGCGCTACCGCAGAAATAGGTTAAATTAAAACGGTGTTTACAAAGTGAAGCATTAAATACAAAGGCAGTTAATAACAGCAGCAGTAAAATATTGTTTTTTAGTCACTGTACTCAGTGGTTTTCAGCGAATGCTTGTGCACTAATGCATAATTTCTCCTGTCCTTTAGGCTACTCAAGCCTGTTAGCTTGCTGGGTAACGTTACCTCCATTCCGTTCTCTTTTTATAGCATTTGTCTACTAAGTTTTAATTGTTTTCAAACGCGATCTACTGCGGCTCTACATTCACACAATTGTTTTCAGTCTTTCTATATTTATTTAATCAATTTATCCTTATATTATATTATTTTACATATTATATATATAATATATATAATATTCTTTATCCTTATATTCCTTATATATAATTAATTTTAAAAAAAAATTAAATGAATTATATATTTTAGATGTTTTTAGTTTGTTTTTAGTTCAGATATTCACATCTGAACAACATGTCTGTGTAAATTTGTTTTAACAAAAATTGTGTTAAAACATAATATGTTGGATATCATTTTTTTAACAATAATCATGTTTGTCAACTTGCCATCAGCAATTATCATTAAAAACAATGCAAATATTGATATTAGTAAAACTCAATGTGTGGCTTTTGCACTTTTTAAAGTACACTTTTACACATAAATACCCTGATTTACGGTTTTATTTAGTTATAATAAAAAAAAAAATCTAATTTAATTTCTATCCGATTAATCGATTAATCGAAAAAATAATCGTCCGATTAATCGATTATCAAAATAATCGTTAGTTGCAGCCCTACTTGTATGAATTTCTTTCTTCTGCTTAACACAAAGGAAGATATTTTGAAGAATGTTGGTAACCAGACAGTTGATGGGCCCCATTGACTTCCATACTAGGGAAAAAAATAAATACTATAGAAGTCAATGGGGTCTATCAACAGAAGAAAGAAATTCATACAGGTTTGAAACAACTTGACGGTGAGTAAATGATGACAGAATTTTCTTTTATAGTTCATGTTAGTTCATTGTGCATTAACTAATGTTAACAGATACATTTGATTCCCATAATGTAAATGTTGAAATTAACGAAGATTAATAAATGCTGTAGAAGTACTGTTCATTCTTAGTTCATGTTAACTAAGTAGTTAACTAATGAAACCTTATTGTAAAGTGTTTCCAAAATATCAGATAATTTGGCAGTTTTATTACATTTTTATGTGGTGTGACCAACGACTTTATTTGTAAAAAGTTTGATTTAGTAATTCATAAACAGTGTTGTGTTTTACTTGATGGCTTCGCCACATTTTTACAGTCATTAAATGTAAACTTTCCTTACAGTAAAAGCATTTTTAAATCTAGTTTTTAAAACCAACATGAATACAAAGTGTACATTTCTAAGCAAATATTTTAAACTACTTTTTTTGTTGTTGCATTTTTCTTTACCGTGAACATTATTAAGGTGCGGTCACATTAGTTACATTTTTGTGTGCCCTTTGTTTATTGACAATAGTGTATATATAGATGTATGAAGCACATCTCACACAAAAGTTACTTTCAAGCCAAGCAGCTCTCTGCTGTTCAACATGGTGAATCCACATGAGCAGCTTCAACCCGTTTCGAAATCTGCATAGGGAAATCTTCGCCCCCACGCAAATTTCTCGATCGTGTGGATTTCTATTAAAATGACTTGATGTGGATTTCTATTAAAATGGCTTGATTTCACCCGCATAAATTTGCCGAATAATGGTAAATGACTCCGCAGTCCGCACCTTTATTTGTTAAACCAGCAAACCCTCACAGATTGGTCTACAATGTTTTTATCAGCAGAGGAAGAAAGGGAGAGACATGACTAACGATGAATTTGAGTTTTATTAGAACAAGGAAAGTTGTCAGTGCGGATATTGAGCAGCAGAAAATCCTGTTTAGAAGACACTAAAATCCACCCTGACACGGCTGTGTTTCTTCCTTCTGGGTTTTCTTCTGTTAATAGGTTTGGAGACGGCTGTCTCAGAGGAGTGTGTGTGTGTGTGAGTGTGTGTGTGTGTGTGTGTGTGTGTGAGTGAGTGAGCTGGCTGATTGCGTGTTTCTTTGATGTAGAAGCAATAGGCTTTCAGATCTTTTTCCTCAATAAGAGAATGTTTAGTAAAGTGGTGCAGAGGGACTGGAAATAAATAGTGTGTGCGGCTATGCTCATGAAACCCACCAGTAAAGACTGCTCAATATCCACAGGCGAGTAGGGCGGTGGCCCTTCCATGTTCCATGGCGCCTCCTGTAGGATGTCCGGAGTAGGGATGTGAGTCTGGCGGGACACAATGAAGTGGACGCGGTCCTCACTCGCCTGTAGAACACGTAGCAGGTGGCGTTAGTGTCCTGCCTTATGTGATTTTTAGGTTAATACATGAGCTTGTATAAATGTTGAAACATAGGCTAACTAGGGACAAGATAACTAGCTTGAATTATGGAATTCAATGGAATTCAATGGAAAAATGGAATTAAAATTCTGCTTTCATAAATTATGAGATTAATCATTATTTGATATATATATATATATATATATATATATATATATATATTATTACAGTATATATTGATTCAATTAAAATAAAATAAAATATTTTCCTAATATTTTACGTATTTAGTTTTCACTGTATAAATTATTAGATTAAATTTTTTAGCTCCCTTTATATTGTATGAAGGAGATCCCTTCTAAGATGTTCTCAAAGATAACAAACATGGGCTAAAAGCCACTAAATTTCATGGGGCCTTGAACATTGGCGTAACAGTGTTGGCCTAACATTTGCCGTCTACCGCAGAAACCTTTCGAACTCTACAGGAGAGCAAACAGAGGACAGGAAGTTTCCTGAGGAACGAGCAGTTCAAAAACTGAATGTGAAATTTAAAATAGTCCGTTCATACCTAAGGAGAGTGTGTGCGTAATGTCTCATTACTCTCCGGACGTCTAGGAAGCACAATTACCAGATGTTGTGACTACCGTTGCCCTACAGCTCCAGCTCAGTGTGCATGTGTGATTATATCTCAGAAGTGTGTACTTATTAAAGAAAAACTAATATATATGGAGATTTGGGATCCACGCTGCAGTCTGTGTGTATGTGTGAGCTGAAGGAGGGCACAGGGCTCTAGTTTTTCCCTCACTGATTTATTTATCTCTTCCTCTTCATCCATTCCTCTCGTTCCATCTGAGTGTATCACAGCTCTCTTCTCCATTAACCCTTTTCTGTTGACAACCTTGTAGCTGATGTTGTTCTCGAGTGCACACACTCGCATTGAGGGCCCATGGAGTTCTTGGGAGTTTAGTGCTATGTCGCTGCTTCTTAAATGAGTGGGCCTAGCTTGTTATCGCACTAATTGGACTAATTTAATCAGTTTCCTGCCAGCAGTTAATCTATGTCAGAAACTCCTGCTGTGAGCGGCCATCTTGGTTCCTTCGAGACCAATCTGAACCAGACAGGAAGCAACGAGCTGAATATCAACATTCAGAAAGACCCACCACCACACTGAAATATATATCAGATCACACACTCGCTATACTCTCTTAAGGTGGGCATACACTGTGCGATTTCAGCAAGGTTACCTACTTACACTGAACGAGTAGATTGCATGCGATGTAAAGCCAAAGCTCAGGATTTATGTGCTCACAGTATACGGTCCGAACGTCGAGCTGCGACTTGACTGCTCACACTAAACTGTGTGAAATATGCACAATAAACCCCTGTGCCGGGTTGCGCCAATAGACGATATTGTGTATCTAGAGATATTGTCAAAACAAGCATCAGCTATCAATATCAAGATGATTTAGCATTTCCAATTTATGTATTAAATTATTATTAGGGAAGGCCTAGGCTACTTTTATTATTAAATTGATAGGCTATTATAATTAATTTGCCACGCAATAATTTCATAGAGCATCACCGCATAACCAACGCGCTGTGAGGATAATAAAAGATTACGTAGAAGCTTACTCATTGAAAATTGTCTAAAACATTTAGGTCGATTACAATGAATTATAGGCATATAATAAAAATTATTAACAGTCATTAATATGTCCGAAACACTGCAATAATTAGTCATCTATGAAAATTAAAAACAGCTCTATTTCAAAAACATAGTTTAACAAATGAATTAAGAGGCACGGTGTAGATAGGCCTACATTGCAGGTGGCTTGGAAGACGTGGGTAATATATGGTTAGTCCATTTTCCAAAACGAATTGGAGGTAAGCAACAGTAATTTGTTTGAGCTACAGAACTTAAACATCTCCCTCTTTTCGTTTTCTTTCTTGCTTCAGATGAAATGGTTAAACTTCTGTTTTCGCGCAGGTGCAGTGAGGGAAAAAACACTTGAGTTTAGGTTAAACAGTTCGTAGCTTTACGTCAACTGAGTGATATAGTCACGAGGAGCGACCAAACTTTCTGACATGCCAGAAATTCATTTGACCATCCGATTGCCGGTCGGGAGAGGTTAATCGCCTCTCGTTTCTCCCTGTACACTGCACGACAAACGACGCACGACAAAGCTGAAAATTGTCCCGACCAGAAAAAGAGTCGCACGAGTCAGAATTCGGCTCAAAATCAGAAGAAAATCGCACAGTGTATGCCCGCCTTTACACACCTTTATATCGTTATGACACATAAGGTTTGTGGCAGTTTATCATCTCGGTGGTTGGAGGTGTAAGCTCTATATATTTTGCAATACTGCTCAAGGGACATCCAATTTTATTTGGAACCATCACAATTGGTTTTTGGGACTCAGACTTGGTCTAGTGTTATGAATGATTTACTGAATTAGACCCCACAGGTTAGGATTAGAAGGCTTTGTAAACATTTATTCTTTGAAATGCTGAAAAGGCCTAGCAATAAAACTGCTTAAATTATTTAGCATGACTTATATTAGGCTTTATGAATGTCAACAATTCAAAAGTGAAGCATTGCAGAAAAAATTAATTTAAGGGCTATTTACACCAAGCATGAAACCTTTTTTTTTTTTAAGATTAGGGTTTGGTCTTTTTGTTCTTTTTTCTCCAAGCACTGAAGTGGGTTACTACTTCTATTATTATTTTGATTATTTTGATTAAAAGATAAGCTCTGGAAATTTGATGACTTTAATTCATAACATTGCTGGAGAAGTTTCAAATTAATGCTATGTGTAAACACAGCCAAAAAATTAATGGTTTGCGGTTAGGACATCTTGACAAAAAGTCTGCTTGTCAATGAGTTTGAGCTGATGCAATTACTTCATTCGTTTAGTTGTAAGCTTGTAATGTAGAAGTCAAAAACCATGATTATTTATGTCGTGGAAACAAATGTAGGTGAAATTGAAATCGCCGAAAGAAACAAAACTAAAGAGCTTCTCACGATCTGTGTGGATGAAGAAAGACTGATTCTTTCACTACATTACCGCCGGCACCTCTGTTTAAAGGTCATTTAAAGGTGTTTTACCTGCATTGTGGTGATGAAATTTCACTGCAATTTTAGGTTTATTCCATGAAAGTTGCTATTGTCAGACAGGCTGTATTTTGCTAAAGCAAATGAAATCTGTATTGTCAGATGGGCTGTATTTTGCTTTTTTATCATTAACAGCCTGCATTTCGTTTTCATCGGTTTGCACACTCGTATTAGAGATTGACTTTGAATTGCATTGATTTTGAATAGTTCTGATGCATATTCACTATTGATTTGTGCCGTTTGTCATCGTTTTGTCTGTTGGTATACACAGGCCTTAATACTCACCACATTACTTTTGACCTCTCCCATAATGCTGCTCACCTGAATAAGCAGCGCAGCGTGCTCGGGAGCGGCGTAACGCAGGTCGTGGCCATTGATGGCCAGGACACGGTCGTCGACCCTCAGCCTCGCGTCACGGGCGGCCAGCCCCCCCTCCAGCAGGTGGAAGATGAAGACGCCATGTTCGTCAGGCCTGCGCACCAGCTTGATGCCCAGCTGTTCATCTGGAGCCCTCTTAACAAGGACCACATGCAGGCTGTCATCCCGGATGGTGGGGGTGTGTGTGGGGAAGCCCTCCGTGGGGGAGTGGTGGTGGGATCGGTAACGGTGGCGCTGCTCACGCAGTACGGTCAACCGCAGCAGTGTGCAGGGCTGCTTCAGAGCCGCCACAGCATAACAGTGAGGCACGTTACTGATGTCTATACCATTCACCTGAAGGGAAGACAGCATGAGAGAGAAATCAAGAGAACTGTTGATTTGTTTTTCTTTGTCTTTTTTTGTATCACGTTTTCGTAGCTCAAACAGTGGAGGAATTTAGCAAGGAATTGCTAAATCGCTTTGGATGAAAGCGTATGGCAAATGTAAATATAGAAGTTGAGAGAAGACACGAGATGATGGCAATGGGGGATGGTGAAAGGGATCTGGAAATGTTGCAAGCCGAATTGGAACTAATGTTGTAACGAGCACCAGAGCTCAACGTTTTTGAGTGTGCACTAATTATTATAGCAGTAAATACTTTCTGGCTTTCTGCAATTCGAAGGTTTAGAAAGGGATAACTATGCTCAAAATTTGTGTTTATTTGTTACATTTTTGGATTTTGAAATTTTGAGAAATCTGATTCTGCTTTCACCTGCCAGTAAGCTGTAGTTTACAAATTTTTAGGGATGCACAATGTATTGGTACCATATCAGTTATGTCGATATTTAGACCTTTTTAGTCGATACTGGACTTTTAATTGTACCCATGCTCATTTTCTTCTATTTTTTTATTTCAATAAAAAAAACAAAAAAAAACATATAGACCTTTTACATTTACACCTTTGCCGGTATCTAACTTTCACTTAAAGCTAATATTTTAACTAATAATTGTATGTGAAATTCACTTGTTGTGTTTAAAAGGATTAATTTTAATTGTTAGCTGTTTATTTATTTATTTAGACATAATAGTATAGAATATCTGCCATTTTCCTGATATAGACCTTAAAATCTAAATAATTATATACTTTAGTTAAATTAAATTTTAGTCTAATCACTACAACCCTGCTTATTTTACTTAACACACTTAAATTAAATTAAACAATTCAATTAAAAATGAAAACAAAATGGATTAAAAAAAAATCGGATTCTGTCTGGCTACATGCAGAATCCTCACACTCTTCCCTTCTGAACAACAGATGGCGAAGCCCATGACGACATGTGCTATCAAAACCAGGACCATTCACTCCTACTGTACAATGACGTAACATTAGATCTAGCACACATACGCACCTTGAGGATCATATCCCCAGGTAGCAGTCTTCCATCCCGAGCGATGACCCCCTCTCGGTAGATATCCTGAATGAGAATGCGCACCAGAGGCGTCTCATTGCCCCCGACAATGCTGATAGCCAGAGGTTCACAAGGATCTACCCTGGTGATCTTAATACTGGTGAGCTCACCATCAGGGATTAGATGATGCAGCTGAGGTAATGCAAATACTGAGAGAGAAAGAGAAGAGAGAGAGAGAGAGAGAGAGAGAGAGAGAGAGAGAGAGAGAGAGAGAGAGAGAGAGAGAGAGAGAGAGAGAGAAATGAGTATCTGTAATCAGTGAACTCCCACACGATCATTGCTTTCTGTGCTACACAAACAGGGCATCTGTCCAGCCCAAAGCAAGGCCAAACATGACTTCAAGCCTTAAAAAGCATTACAGTGGTCCATCAGAGGAAGGAAGGGGGGGGGCAAGACTTTATATTATTTGTATTCTGAATGTAAGATTTATATTCAAGATAAATTCACTTTCAAGATTAAAGTGATGAAGTTAACTTTTGTTTCTATCATTTTACCCACTAATGTGCATAATTCAGATAAACTACACTCTTAAAATGCATTGTTGTTTCAACCCATGTTTGGGTCAAATATAGACAAACCCAGTAGTAGTAGACTGTTATAGGTTAGGATGAGGTGTTAGTAGAATAAGTTGGCATAGTTGCAAAGTTACTTATGGTCAGTAAAATATCTACCGGGAGCATC
Organism: Siphateles boraxobius; assembly: GCF_051911475.1. Classification (NCBI taxonomy): domain Eukaryota; kingdom Metazoa; phylum Chordata; class Actinopteri; order Cypriniformes; family Leuciscidae; genus Siphateles; species Siphateles boraxobius. The sequence continues at coordinate 11,571,514 of NW_027509208.1, forward strand.
AAAATAAAGTCTTAGTAGATTTTTTTTCAGAAATTAAAAATATTAATACTTTAATTCAGCTAGCATGCATAAAATTGTTTAAAAGTGATAGCAAAGGATTCAAATAAATGTTGTTCTTTTGAACATTCTATTTATCAACTAATCCTGAAAAAAGCAGTAACAGTTCCACAAGGAGCACAACTGTTTAACATTGACAATAATAAGAAATGTTTCTTGAATCAACATATTAGAATGATTTCTGAAGGATGTGACACTAAAGTCATATATATATATATATATATATATATATATATATATATATATATATATATATATATATATATATTGCTGCCATAGAGCTAGAGTTAGTCAGACAATTATGAAAACATACTGTACGTTTATTTAGAAAATTCTCATTCGTTTGTATTTGTTCTAGGTGAGAGATTTGTACTACACCTGTAACTGAAATGACTTTAAACTACAGCTGGATTTAGTAACAATCTCTGTGATTTGTCTCTCCCCATCTTTATCCATCCCTTCTTTCTCCATTACACACACTGTCTCAAATCTGCCTGTTCTCCACAATCTGCAGTTTCTCTCTTTCAAAGTCAATATTTTCCTCTCATCTCCTCTGATTGCTTGCAGGGAGAGAGAAAGTGAAGCTCATTACTACTGCAACCAGTGTGTTACATAACGAACGAACACACACACACACACACACACACTCACTCATCAGTATTTTCCTAACTCATTTCCAATCTTTCAAGCAGTCTCGTTCACTTTTGTTTGCATTCAGAAAGCAACCCTCTCACTCAGCGTTCATCTGTCCAGTCCCTCTGTCCCGACACACTGCTTCATTTCCTCTCTGTTGTTCTTTGATAAGTCTCCTCAGGCTCCATCTGTATTATTAAAGGACCATATGCTACTGCGGTGCTGAGCGGACCCAATCCAGACTGTCACCTTCTGACACACACCCTTTATTATCCATTGATATTGTTTTATCATGCTATTGAACACTATTGATGAGAAACTTCATTTCCAGAGGATGAGAACATGTTTGATTTTGTGTTTTGTAGATGACCATTTCTTTGCCATTTCAGGTTCACCCAAAAATGAAAATTCTGTCATCATTTACTCACCCTCAAGTTGTTCCAAACCTTTATGAATTTCTTTCTTCTGATGAACACAAAAGAGGATATTTTGAAGAATATGGGTAGGCTACTATAGAAGTCAATGGGGCCCATCAACTGTTTGGTTACTGACATTCTTCAAAATATCTTCTTTTGTGTTTAAAGCAACAGAGAAAGTGTGTGTGTGTGTGTGTGTGTGTGTGTGTGTGTGTGTGTATGTGTGTAATGGAGAAAGAGGGGGCGGATAAAGATAAGGAGAGATAAATCAAAGATTGTTACCGAAGCTGTAGTTTACAGTCTGTTCAGGCACAGGTTCAGTAAAATAACGATTATGATACAAACAGCTTTTTTGATATGCTATAATGCTTCATAACAGCACAGTTACACAGTTATAACCAAACATTTTTCATATTTATAAACTTGCTTACATTTGCTAATTTTATAATGCAAAAAAATTGCAACTTGAAGAGATCAAATTTAACTAAAATATTGATGAAATCTCAATGATTGAAGGAACCATATGCAGCCATAGAGCTAGCTATGCCAATATATATTCATACTGTAAATGTGTTTAAGTGTTTGCATTTGTTCTGGGTGAAAGATTAGATTCATACTGAACCTGTGCCTGAACAGACTGTAAACTACAGCTTCGGTAACAATCTTTGATTTATCTCTCCTTATCTTTATCCGTCCATTCTTTCTCCATTACACACACACACACACACACACACACACAAACACACACACACACACACACACACACACACACACACACACACACACACACACACACACACACACACACACTTTCTCTCTTGCTTTCTCTCATATCTGCCTGCTCTCCACTTGGTTTGTTGGTTTTAACTGGTTTAATTTGGTCTAACTAGTCTCCCAGCTGGTCTTCTTCTGGTCTAGCTGGTCTCATTGCCAGGTCAGGCTGGTGTTTAGCTGGTCAACCAGCTGGATTCCTGGCCTGACCAGCTGACAAATGCCCAAATACAGTACTTGTAAAACACATACACTTACCCTCTGGTGGTATGTTGGCATTTCTGAGGTTGTCACGCTCCTCTGAGGTGTCGTTGGCTACTGCTGTCCCGCTCTTGGTTCTCCTCAGGACACTAAAGGCGCGATTCAGGCGGCGAAAAGATCGACTACGCACCGATGTTCTGTCAAAGTTGCGATCTGTGAATGAACGAGAGAGAGATATGTGAAGGAACTGAGTGAGAAAGAAGGAGAGAGAAACTTCTGTGCCTAAACATGCCTGGACATGTCCCTCACACACATCCTTCTGTCCACTTACAGCCAATCACAAATGAGTCGGCACACAGTAGCCAATCAAATTTTCTCTTTTTTTAGCACCAAAATACATTGCACCTGCAGGCCAATGAACATCTGAAGTAAGCAGCACCTGCTGGTGCTGTATTGTGGACACTGCAGTAAGGTTATAACTTCTTCTGGTCAGACCTGAATCAGCACAGAACAGTGCAGGACACTTTTTATGTCTGTTTATCTAACTTAATCTATAGATCACAGACAAAAGTTTCACATTATAACAAAAATATAACTATATTATGTTACATATGCCCTGTTTAACATTTTTAATACACCCAGGATGCTGAGAGACCCACCAGGTGATCGGTGGAAAAGATATATAAAACTGTAGAGAATTTACGACAAACTAATAATCAGTTAGGGATAATAAAATATAGTTAGTTAATGTTCCTATTAAATAGTTTTTATAAGTGTGGATTGATTAAATGTGGTAGGGCTGACAGTCTGGGTCAGATGTTGATGGGTCTGTAAAGGTCGAAAACCCCTGCAATACATGTTTTTCTGTCTCATTCCTCAACTCTTTCAGTCTTGATGGACAGAGTTCTGACAGTGGCATTGACAAAATTGGAGGCAGACAGCTTGTTCAGCTGCAGTGTCACACTGTTTCCAGTCCCAAAGCCAGAAATGCTGGTGCAGCAGCATTTATTTTCCCCATTCTAAAGGCTTCACATTTCGAGGGGACGTCAGACAATGAAACATATCTGAACTACTTTGTGGAGGTCAGGAACAGGCCTCATAAAGTATTCATAAGGCATATTTGAACGTTCTCTATCTCCTCCTCTTTGTTTCTTTAACCTAAATATCAATTGCATGTCTCAGCTGAGCCTTTTCAGACATCCGCTTTGAATAATTTTTTTTCATAAAACTACATAAATGGCACATAAGGCAACTTTGAACAATTGACATTTGTCAGATTAGCTGTTTCAGTAAGTATGAGGGAGAAATATAAATATTTATATTGTGGGGGACGTCCTTTAATGTACTTTTTTTAAAATAAAAAAATAATAATATACATATTAATTTTGACAAATACACACAAGCACAATTGTGTGCACTCACACTCACTCTTCCTGGAACCGCTGCGTGCTGCCAGGCTGGTGGTGCTCCCGGATTGGCTGTTATCTTCTACACTGGGCTCATAGGCGGGGTTAACCAGGCCAGGCTCGTCTGACAGGAGGGCGATAGCAGAGGAGGGGCATCCCTCCCCGGGCAGTGCCGCCACAGTGAGTTCTGAGGTGCTGTCTGTGCAGTCTCCCTCCTGAGAGCGCCGCTTTCTCTCTGCGGAGAGGCCATAGTGTGACGCTCCTTTACACCTGTGAGAACAAACACACACACACACACACCGACAACCAGGTCAGCAAGATACATTATCATCCAATGAATGGGTCATCATCTATGTGCCAAGTAGTAAAGCAAAGTCACGTAGAGGAGACATAATTATCACATTTTTGCAAGAGGGTACATTTGGACTTGTACTTGATCTTTGTGTGTGTACAGTTGTGTCGTTGATGTGTTTACGCTACTGTCGCAGGGGAGATCAACAAACAAATACGTTTTGCCCCAGGAAGCATGGGAAACAAACATAAAAACTAGAATATAAAACTCCTTACCCTATGAAATGAGATTCCTTACAAAACTAATCATGTGCAAAAGCTATCTCTTACTGTACTAATACACAGGCAGACGCTGGTGTAGATTACATATGAGCACATTCAGAAATAGACCTGCGGGTTATATTGTACCCGAGAGCATTCCTTTAATGTCACTATGCTCGAGACATTGACAAACCAATAAACCCATCAGCCCATGATTAGACACACGAGAAAACCCTTCCACAAGGTCATAGGTTTTCCTCCGTTCTGAATCCCTGAGCTTTTCACTATCCTAACCAGCGACAAGAAATTTGTCTGTTCACACTGAATGGAAACTGCTGTGCGATGTTATCCTATCATATCCAGTCAGAAGATATTTGATGTTTTATTTTGGACCAATGAGATTTCAATGCGGGTAGGAGGAGAGACAGACAGACAGACAGACAGGTAGGTAGGTAGATAGATAAATAGATAGATAGATAGATAGATAGATAGATAGATAGATAGATAGATAGATAGATAGATAGATAGATAGATAGATAGATAGATAGATAGATAGATAGATAGATAGATAGATAGATAGATAGATACTAAACAGTTTGGCAAAAGTTGTAAAATAACAAGAAAATAATAAAATCATCTCAAAAACAATTGTGAATGATGGCACCGCTATAGCAGCTACTGGAGCGGAGCTCTCTCTGAGGGGACGGCTGTGAAGAGATAAATCAATGGGTGGACACATACACCCAAACAGCACCAGGAGAGATGCCATACCTTAGGGACCTGGTTTAAAATCAAGCATTTTGTCTCACTATTCATGCCTGTCTACACACACATGGATGCTATAACGGAAAGAAAGGGGACCTGTGGCAGAGAGCTTGACACTGGCCGTATATCTCACTTACTACTGACCACTGATTGGAATGCATCAGGTGTGCAAACTTAATAACCCCTAAATGAACAACGGCTGCTTTCACTCAGGTTCTGTTACAGTGCTGATGAAACACCTCAAATCCTGTTGGCAACCTGAAGAAAGGCAATTAACTCACACTGGTCTATTTAACACTTTCATATATAACCTAACCCTGATATTTTATTTAACGATACAGGTAGAATGACAAACAGACTGAGACACAATGGTACATAGACAGACAGAGAAACTGGTCAGAAATGTATAATAACTGAGACCTCTTTTCTGTGGCCATCAAAAGCATTTAGAGTGATTAACTGAGAGGGAACATCATCTTCTTATATTACATAACACAGGGGCTCCATGGAGACCAACCAGTGGTTAATTGATGTGGAACAGTGATAGTTCACTTCCCCTCTTGATTCTTGTCTCTTACATCATTCATAGTCATGAGGAAGAGCCTCCTTATTGAGTTGCATAGCTAAAAAGTCAATTTTTACTCTTCTCTTAGAGGAGAGAAAAGAAAATGTAGATATTATACATAGCACATGAGGTCCATGAGGGGTCATAGCTTTTTTAACATACAATTGTTAATACAAAACAAATTTACTCATTCCTCAGACCCAGAATTGTCACGACATAGCTGAAATAAAATTTTTTCCTAAAGTTTGTTTGTTTGCTTGCCTTTTGGGAGCTTGACAGCCCATAGTCACTATGAAATTACTTTTGTGTTACAGAAAAAGAAAAGAAAATTTTCAGCAATAGATTTTTAATTTTGGCATTGTCTTTCAGTGGAACAAGACACATTCTCACCAAATAATCAATGAACTCTGAACGCTGTAGCAAATGATACTATCTGTTTTAATAAGGACAAATGCTCTGTGCCAGTGTGTATATACGAGAGACTGAGAGAAAGAGAAAGATGCGACACAATGGTCTTGTCTGTTCCTTCGTTAATGGGCTTAGGCAGATGTTAATTAAAACTGGCTTTCCTGCTAGAGATAAAGCAGCAATCTGTGGTCTGAAGTCATAAGCCGTGTCTTTGTCCTGACACACTCACACGTAAAGCATGCAGCCACAATAACAGCGATGCAGAGGTTATTGTTAATTCCAAGCATCCCATTATATGAATGATGGCATGTGTCAGTCAGCTTGCACCCAATTTCCTCTTTCATTTATATTCCCTCACACACACATACACAGCCATATGGACGGGCAGCAGGGCACAGAGCAACAGAGAGAGAGAGATTAACAACTCTCATGCACTTTTCCATCGCTCTCTCCCCATGTTCCAAACCTTCTTTTCAACGTTCACTTCCCTCCGTCTATGAATCTTTCCTGGACCCTGATCACTAACTTTCTCTTCTCTTTTTTTTTGAGAGACAGAGAGAGAGATGCTCTCGACAATCTCTTTTTATCTAAAACCTAACTCCTATATTCTATCTTGTTTTCTATTTTCATTTGTTTTCCCCTGTTTTTGATTGTGATTATGGAGATGTAGGCCATAGCCCAGTGAGACCTCATAATGACCTTACAAAAAGAGGGATAATTATGTGCTCCTTTTCTCTTACTAATAATGAAATTAATCTCCAGATCAATCTGCTGGCTACTTACAGCTCGCGCACACACGCTCACACTAAATCCAGTACACTAAATCTTCGACTACATCAAAACACACAATGGTCTGAATCTAAGTCATTAAAACCAGATTGACGTTCAATCCTCTTTTGAGTGAATAGATTATCCTGAACCTAACCAAATAACACAGCTCTAAGACTGGGACGTACTAGTCTTAGACACACATACAAACATATTTCCATCAGAGTGAGATATCAGACTCAATTCCTGAAACTGTCCCAAAAAGATCTGAACTCAAACACACACATTTAGTGGGATTCATATGTTTATATTCATCACACAAGACACACACAGACATTTCTCAACTATATACTCTTGACTACAAATTATATTATGTATGTGCATGATATATTATATTATATAGGCTATATAATTTGTATGTGCATGATAGATTATGTTATATTATATATTTTGTACATTTCTCCCATTTTTCTAATAACTATCAATATAATGTTATTTACATGATTAACTGAAGTAATATAATAATTTCGGATCTGTTTACTTTTTTCATGTAGCTAACTATGCATTCCATGGGCCCTATCTTGCACCCGGCGCAAATGACTTTGTACACTGACGCATGTATCATTCCTATTTTGCCCCCGCGCAAAGCGGATTTTGCCCTCCACAGACACACGTTGGTTAACTAAGAAATACACTTGCGCTCCCCGGGGCGGTTCAGCGCATAGAGGAGGCGTGTTCCGGCGCAAACTTTCCCTCATGCTATTTTGCTGTTCTATAAAACAATTGCGCCACTGACCAGAAAAAAACTAGTCTAAAGTCAATGGCGCGTTGCGCGTACATTCAGATGCTATTTTAAGCGCGCATGCTTGGCCATAATACAGAGTGTGAACAACGCGCATACACTGTAGATGATTCTCTCATCTACACAGATGCATTTAACTTTTTGCAAATGATACATTATTATAAGGAAAAATATTAAAGCACGAGGGAAATCATTGTTGTGTCCATGACGATGGGGAAAATAGGCATTTAAGCTTACACATTTACCCAAATTATTATATGCATGTTTAACCGAAGCTAATTTGGGTGGGTTTGTCCCAACCCCAATGTGACTTCTCTTTCTTTTACGGCCCTGGCGAGAACATCGATCTCCTCGGCTGAGAACAGATTCTGAAGCGCGCCATATATAATAGTATATAGTATATACTATATATACTATATACTATTATATAGTATATATAGTATTATATAGTTATAATAGTATTGCGCCATGGAACAAGCGCACCTCGTTCATCATGCTCTTAAAGGGAATGTGATATAAAGCTCTTATTGGTTTGTTTCCCGTTACGCCCAAACCACACCTATGAATAATGAAACTACTTCAGACCAACCCCTTTTAGATTTACGCCAGGCGCAAGAGGCATTTATCCCGCCGGGAAAATACCAACAGCGCCGGGATCCGCCCACAAAGTTACTTGTGCTTTGCGCTTTGACACCTGCGTTTCAGATCGTTAAAATAGGGCCCCTTATGTGTGTGCATGTGTAATATATTATATACTTTTTGTTCATATTTTTCTAGACTGAACTATAATGTTTATTGACATATATTTAATTGAAGAAACTATTTACTTTCTTTTTGCAGATTTAAAGGGGAACTATGCAGTTTTTTTTAGCTTAACTGAACAGCTTTGGAGTTATTGGAATGGTTATATGACTTTTTTCGGGTTGAATGGTGGCCTGGTGCCTGTGAGTGGAAAAACCGCACTTGCAACTTTGGGCCGGCGGGCCAAGCATCAGGAAGTATCGCGTAATATCAGCTCTCGCGATGTAACAAATTGCTTTACGGCACTGCACACATATAAGAAGCAGAAAGCTAGGAAAGCATTGTCGGAGGAAGGGCAGACTGACCGAGCGAGGAGTCAGACACAAGTAAACATCGGACCTGCATTTTCAGAATGGCGAAAAAAACGAAGAAAGCGCGGTCGGAAGAGTCTAGAAAAAGGAAACGAGAATCTGACAGAGCGAGGAACCAGACAAGAGTCCCACTCGGTCAGGCTTTCACTGTTAAAGTTGATTCCTGCGATTATCATGAGAATAGTTGTCAATATCTCACATAATTATCAGGACATAAATAAGCCTACACGTTGTAAATAGTGTAAATGAGCCCAATTTGCAAACTATTATGATAAATTGCAATAATCATGTCTAACGACATCATAACGGACATTGTTACGAAATAATGCGACGTACATGTAACCTTATTGATGTCATCTGGCATTTTGTAAAGTTTACATTACACTCAAAAAACACAAATGAAATTATACAGTAGGCCTAGGCTATTGGCTATTTACTTGTAATTTAGCTGCAATCTTGTAAAAACGTTATAAGCCATCAAACGCGGTAGGCTGCTTTATTATTATAAAGTGCAGAGGCCGTGAGTGCAAAGACGCTCTGCGTGAGTGGTATTTACGACAGTAACGTTAAATACAAGTACTCTACAGTGACTCTAGGGGTCGCTGTTTGACAAAAACGGAATTCCTGCATAGTGTGCCTTTAAGTAGTTATGCTTCCCTTAGGCCTGTATATATCATATAGATATACAAATAATGCTTAAACGTGAGATATTCCATCCCTTCCCCCCAGAATCTCCACTGCTATCCTGCTAATCCAGACCCAAGCATCAGGATAACACAAGACTGACACACAGAGAGGAGAGGACAGAGATGTCCTCATCATAACTCACTGCTGAACCACTGAGATAGAGAGAGATACTAAATCACGCCATCACCAGGCGCAATCAGCACTCTTATAAGTAGCTACACCATGCAGCGGACACAAACACTCGCTTACTTGCACACTGCAGCAGTTAAAGAGCTAGAGACTAGTTGTCCGACAGACAGCATTGCAACGCAACGCTGCACCAGCACAAAATGCATTTCTGACAAAACTGCAGCACATTCAGTTCCAATTGACATCTGAAATCTCTGAGCGCTGCAGGTTATTGTGTCTGTACCTGCACCCGGCTCAGTTTATCTGATCTACTGCAGGGGTCTCAAACTACCTGGGAGCCACTGGTTATAACAAAATGTGTTGTATATTATTTGAGGGGTGATGTGAAACTATTTCTAGTTTAAAGGAATTCAAGACTCCTGATCATTTAATCTGAGGTCCAACTCTTTTTCCATTTCGTTATTGTGGTAACAATTGTAAAGAGAAATGCATCATGGGAAAATGGTGCTCGGTCTATCTGATCTCTTTAATTGCTTTGACATGTTTAACTTGGGAGGCATGCGCACACATATAAATCCACTTTAATCAGTCTTTGTGAAGTTTATCAGAGGAGGTGTCTTCCTCCTTATCTGTACTTAATCTGCTGATGGGTTTGTAGATCAGAGCTTCAGTGCAGCAGGAGGAAGGATTAAGGAAAGTAATAATCTCAGGGAGAAAAAAAAGATGGCAAGGAGGAGGGAGAAGGAGACACACATCTTTTTTTTTCCTTTGGGTCTTTTGGAGTCGTGACATATTCATGTCAAGTAATTCATTGTCTGGTGGATTATACACTTATGGCGAATGTTCTGAGAGAACTACTAAGACCAGAGAAGAGGAGAGACCGATGAATGGCCAAGGAAAACTCATTGGGGGACATTTTTAAAACCCACTTAAATTTCTCAAATTTTCACAGTGTGTTTTTCCCCATTATCCTTTTGTGAACTCTGTAGCTGCACTACTAGCAGCACCAAATGGAAAGCTGGACTCGTCTGCCATTGGTTGGGCAAACAGAGAGTCCCTCCCCAAACTCACACCATTAGTTGAGCCAATGTTGAGAGAAAATGTGCTTCGTCAGACCAGGCGGGGTTCTTAAACAAAGTAATGCTCATCTTACATTATGCTAGAATAGGAGGACTTTAATTATTTTTTAATTAATTAATAAGTGTATTTTTTTCTCAACTACTTTTTTATTTTAACAAATAATAAGGAAATGTCATTATATCTCATTGAATATTAATTGATTAATATATTAATACCCTATTTGGTTCATTAATATTTCCATCTCAATTAAACATGTAATGCCATATTATATGATATATATTATTACATAATTTCTGAGTCATCAATGCATCTGAAGTGGCCTTTTAAAAACACAAACAAAAACAGTTTTGCACAAAAATAAAACTTTACATTTATCCCTTGTGAACACTGCCACACACACTGACTGCATTAACCGGTTCCCTGTGCTCTCCCCCGTCCTATGAAACTCATGCATATGTATCATGCGACTCACTCAGCCAATCACTGACATCACATTGTCAGCAGCCAGCAAGGACAATTATGCAGACCTAACTTTCCCTCCACCATCCCTCTCTCTCTCTCTGTCCTATGCATTTTTCTATACCATCCCCACCCATTTCTGTTTCTCTTCTTCTCTGTGATGAGAACAGCAGGATGAAGACAGCAGCAGATTTATGTTCATCCCTCTACACCACCTCCCTCCCCACCCCCAGCTGAGCGACCGCATTGACTTTATTTCTCACTCTCTCTCTCTCTCAGTGTGGAACCGGGACAGTGATCTGCTTTAGTTCTCTGATGTGTGCAGGAGATAGTGCTGTAGTGTCTGTTATCTATGCTCTGAGCGCTTAACATTGAGACCTGTGCTCAGTCTGAAGCGGTAGATACTCTGCTCCTGCTCCTATGGCAGACGGAGAGTGCTCCCTTTGCATATGATCCATTTTGCATGTGTTTGCGTGTTGTTCTGCACAATTTCAAGGATAGAACTGACACCCCAATGATGCATTTTAAGTGATTTTTATTTATTTTTATAAGATGCCTTATGCCCCAGCGGACATGTGTGTGCTTGTGTACTGAAGGTTTAAAATATGTATCTACTCTAAGAGCACAAAAAAATATCTTTAGAGCATGAGGTCACTGTTGGCTTGTGTGTGTCTGTGTGTAATCTTCTGTTTATTCACACTTTAGCTTCACTTGAGCAGCTCTGGTTGGCCTAGTTTTCCAGATATCTTCACATATGCGGTCCTCTCCAAGTTTGCCACTATGACGACAAGAGATCCTGCATTGCCTAATACAATAGCGTGCAAGAGCCCATTCAAGCGTAGGGGACACGTATTTGATAATTAAGTTGCTTTATAGTGTCCCTATTATGCTTTTTCGAATATTACCTTTCATTAAGTGTTTAATAGTATATCGGTCTTTGAATGTAAACCCTCTGCAAAGTTGTAAAGTCAAAAGTGCACGATAAATAAAGTAACTGTCTCCCAAAAGAAAGAACAGAATCTGAACCTCTGAACCACCTAAACGAGTCGTCTGGAATTCTAGTCACACTTCTGTGACCTGCATACGTAACACGGTAACACATGTCTATGGTCTTCATTGACTGCCCGCGAACAACGTCTACTTTGACCCGCCTACTTTGACTCGTGTTGTGTACATGTCGACATGACACTGTTTTCTGCTTTGCAAAAGCAAATTTATTTTGTTTATAATCGCATATTATATGACAAATTCCACAAAGAAAACCATAAAAAAAACTAGATGGAAGTCACGGAAGTCATGAAAATATAAATGATGTACTCTCAGTTAGACGCTCTGTTGCAGTGCATTGCTAGTGTGATTGAGAGTGTAAACAGTTTTGATTGGCTGCGTTTTGTGATTGACTGTGACATGCCTAAGTGGGTACTGCATATGAAGAGAAACCTACTTTGCGACTGCTAAAAAAGTAAAATTCTATATAGTATAAATGTGTGTAGTATAAATGTTATCAGAGCGTACTACATTGTCCATGTTGTCACTGTCATGACTTACAGCATCAGTTGCGTCGCTTCACTGCAATTTACAACCCCTCTCCCATGGCCTCATGGGATAATTAAGTGTTCATCAGATGCATACTTCAGAATCTGGCCAGAAGTAGTAATGTCATCCAGGTACATTTTACCTACTGTTTTTTGCTTACTATTTAGTAGGGATGTAGGCATAATCTGCATTGATGGTGTTCTACGTTAAAAAAACATTTGGACAGTCCAAACAAGTCAAACCTCTTTTACATTACCTTCTCTTATCATCTTCCCACAGTGCTGTCGCTCAAAATTTAGACTTACATGTCAATAGCAATACATATCAAAATGATTGATGATCACTATAAACCACTGTAACACAGTTGCGATGTGACTCATTCGAATGTGGATTAACTGAGGATTTTAACCCAGGTTTATGTGTGTATGTTGGGGGATGAGCATTTCTTATCTTTCTATTCCAACTTGCACAGTGTCTGTATTTTTCATGCAAACAGGAAACCCACACCCTCCACTTTCTGTGCCTTTCCCAAAGTCTCTCTTACTGTCTCCCAGCAGTGACTGAGCACCCAGCCCAGGTGCAGATCCGGCCCTGAGATCAGGTGCTGAGCAGGGAAAAGAACTCTGCCAACTCTCTGTCTCGGATGCAGCTAAAGTGTTGAATTAGCAACAACGTTTTTTTTTTTGTTGCTCTACCTGCTCCTCATCATCATTAACCTGATGAGGAAGGTGAGAGGACGCAGAACAACTGCAGAGCAACTGCAGGACAGACACAATCTGTTGAACTCTTGCTCTCTGGGGGAAATGCTCAGAAGCAGTATTTGACTCCACAGAGGAGAATGTGGCATTAACATGTAGGTCATCCTTTTCTTTTTTTTCCGAAGACCGCTTTATTTTACAAACTTGCACCAGTTAAAGGTGAATGTGCGTGTGAGAGCTGAAATTAAAGCTTTAATTAGTAATTAGTAAAGTTTTAATTAAATTAATTAGTAATTACAGGGAAAGATAATCTGTTTCAAAGGTGAACAAAGGTCTTACGGGTTTGGAACGACATGAGGGTGAGTAATTAATGACAGAAATAAAAAAATTTGGGTGAACGAAACCCTTTAACACTTGAAGAAAAAAGAAATTTGCTATACTGACAATTGAAAACGATAATTGTCTGACCCCATGCAACAAGCCTTTCTGAGGGGGTAAGTGAACAGGATTCGACTTTGGACCCGCTTTTCAATCTCAAGGATTCAACTTTGGACCCCAACTTTTTGCACTTCCTGCCAATGGCTGGTGACTTAACAGCGATGAAACAAAAACAGGCAGTTTTACAACCAAGATTTTAGATACCAGTGAAAATTCACAATTTTCTATTCCAATATTGATACCACAGCTAAAACTACTAGCCTAACTAATATAAAACATTTAATACATTTAAAACATAACTAGAGACAAGTGACAGTAGTTTTTAGGAAGAGACATTGAATAAAATAATCAAATAAAACAACACTGGATAGTCTTCACTGTATAAATTACACATAAATTAATCCTTACAAAAGTTATTCAGCTTAGAGCAGATAGTAATTTTTTTCTTTGTTCTTTGTTGTTTTATTAATGTTAAAAACCCAGCGAGCAGCAGACATATAAGGCTGCTGTCACTTTAAGACCTAATGCACAGATCCAATACACTGATACCAGTACACGTCTTTCTCTACTGATTACATTCACCTAAACATAACGACTATGTTTACTATACTCGCCAAGATGGGCATTAAAAAGAAAAAAAGTTGTCAACTTGTCCGTTCAAGTCAAATAAGACGTGAAAGAGAGCTCTGATCAGTAATTTTGTGGAGTCTCAGACGCATCTTTCTGGGTACCGCAAGTAACGAATTAAGTTCCGTTTTGTGTCTTTAATATTTAAATGGCCAAGCCTTAAAATCTTGTGACAATGTACCGCTGACCTGTCAACCGTCCCAAGCATCCTTAACGTTTGTTTACGTTCATTTGCTCACATTGCATTGTTAGAATTCTTAAAAAAATGCATTTTACTTACATTTGTCGAGTGTTCATTGTAGGCCCTGTATGTATAAGCCTATATCATACTACCATTCGAAAGTTTTAAAAAATAATTTTATTTGGCAAGGAACATTAAATTGATAAAAAGTGTTGGTTACTTTAACATTTTTACAAAATCTATTTGAAATAAATGCTGTTCTTTTGAATGTATCATGGTTTTCACAAAAATATTAATCATCACAACTTTATCTTTAAAGCAGCACCAAGTAACTTTTCCTCTGTGGTCGCCCTACAGGTTGGAAGCGGAATTGTCCATTACCACTGTCGTAAATAATTTAGCCTACCGCAGCCTACAGTCGCACGCACATGCTCTCTGTTTATCCAGCACCGGCTTTGGAATCAACAATGGCCACAGACAAGGTAGAGTATGATGCATGATTTTATGAAAGTATGATGTATTGCGACATCACAAACGAGCAATTGTAGCAATTGTAACGCTTGCCGTAAAGCAAGTCAAATTAGTAGTTTACTTATGTCTCATTAGAACTACAGAAACGCGACCCGATCTGCCAATCTTACATAGCGTGGATATATCAGATAAAGGACCGCAAAGCTGAAGCATAAGTGCATTTCACCATGTCACGACTTGACGAACTATTGAAACGATTTTGGAAACATTATTTTAAGGTAAAAAATCTTACTTAGTGCTGCTTTAAGAAATGTTTCTGGAGCTCCAAATCATATTCAAATTATTTCTAGAGGATCAATGGAGTAATGTCTGCTAAAAAAAATAAGCTTTGCCAGAAATAAATAAAAGTGTATTAAAATAGAAAACAGTTATTGTAAATGGTAATAATATTTCACAATATTACTGTTTTATATATATAACAGTATATATATATATATATATATATATATATATATATATATACAATATGCATGCCTATTTTTGGACCCATGACGGTTTCTGTACAGTAAATACCAGTTCAATATCAACATCATTGAACATGGTTCTTTACATCACACATTTCTTTTCTTCTCTCTGAGCAGCGTGCTGTTTTTGTGATGTGCTTTGGCACAGATAAGTAGATGGGTTATGCGGTCACTGAGTGAGCCAGCGAATGCCGCAGGACAAACCGCTCACGCGCACGTTCAGCGGTCATCCGCTCACTATGCCTGAAAATAAGGTCACCACGGCAACACGCAAGCCCTACACATGTGACACCCTCATGACGACATGCTTCTGTCTGACCAGAGACATCCGCTGCATGTAGGCACACACATGCACGTATACACAATCAATCACCATCCCCCACCCCCATAACTGATGATCTGTTCTTACTAAACGAAAAATATAAACCACGCAGAAGTACACAAATCAAAATCATGTTCATCCTGACAGCGATCAGTCTTCAAATGAGTCAGTGCACTGGCCTCCATTTTCAAACACAGATGTATACTGACACAAATCTGATTCACAAGAACTGTGTTGCCTGCCCACATACCGGCAAAATATTGTCTAAAAGCTCCAGATATGTTAGCATAAGCCCTCAAGAAGTGTGATATCTTACCTCTAAAGTACTTCTTAACACTGTAACACTTTCTTTTGAGGTAACCTGACATAAAGACATTGGAAGCTCATCATACCCATATGAGGGTGAGCCCATCAGTATTCGTAGGTTTTCATGCGAAACTTGATTTACGTTTGGATAGACACAGAAGCTACAATATTAACACATTGACAGCATCTTCTTGTGATGTAATCAATCCTCAGACAAAATCTGATAGTGGGATTCTCATTTTTCATTGAACTTTGGAACAACTTTGTCAGAAAAAATACTTATGTTAAATGTCACATTTATCTATTTTAATTTTATTGAAATACAGATTACCCTTTCAGAAATCATTTTCACTCTGTGTTAGCTGAATTTTCCTCAAACCTTAAACAGACCCTATTACTTTTATATTGTACATTATATTTTGTATATATTTTTGAACATAACTATGTGTCCACAGTGTCTGTACACAACCACCCTACTGTGGTAAACATCCATCCACTCTATTTGTTATTTTCCCTATAAATTTGAAACAGTGTCTCAAAATGAGCCGTTCAGGATTGTACTCCAATGTCAAGTCACATTGAAACAGGCCCCGCCCACAACTGCTGACAGACTCTGCCATATTAGCTTAGCTCCTCCCCTTAGAGTGAGCTGTACACAGTCCGCCATGTTTATCTCCTAGACCTAGCCAGAGCATTTAACAGCAGCATTCAAGTAAGAAATGTATTCTTATTAAAGCTACTAAAGTTGTTTAATGAAAAGCAGTAGGTGGTTATCTGTTTTTCTTTTGTTGTCTGATTCATATTACAGTTTTTTACAGTCGCTAGGACACATTCCTCAATACTTAGGTCACTTTTTCAAAACTCTTCACACAGTGAGCACAACAGAAGTATATGTGGGCTAAACTGTGGATCATTTATCATTGCTTTGGCACAAAATGCATTCAATGACTACATCTTTCAAATTGCATTAATTCTTTTCTCACTTCGACACAACAACCGCCAAAACTCTGTGAACTTACAGGCCAATTTGCACATGCTTACATACTGTTTTCAAAACTGGTAAACTTATGTTTAAAACAATAACATAATAAAAAACTGAATATGACAGCAATTTTCTACATTTCTACAGTAATATTGTAATGAAATATATTTTGAATCTAAAAACTTGTTGAAGATCAGATCTTGAAACCTCTGACATCATCTTTTCGCCCGCACACAAGAAGTGTCACAGGAACTGTCATCATAAACATAATACATAATAACATAATACAAAACTGAATATGACAGCAATTTGCTACATTTCTACAGTAATATTGTAATTTAATATATTTCGAATCTAAAAATGAAATGCTATAAAAACAATTGGACCAACCACAGCTGATTCCTATTGTATCTGTATCGTGGATGGTGTGTAAATTATTGTATTTTGGAATTACTATGTGCAAAAAAAAAAAGACAAAATATATTGAAGCATACTGCATCATGTCTGATTCATTCCAGTAACATATATTGCAGTGAATTCTAAACAGTAGAGAGGTGTGCTTGTTTTACAGAAGAAAACATTGTATAATGCTACCTGTTGTTATTGTTTTTTAGGTCATTGTTTTGTGGGTGACAAAGTGTGTTTGTTGTCTTTCAACCTTTGCTTGTGTGATGGAAGAATATGTTGATTTGAATGTATGAAGTGATATGGTAGTTTTAGTGCATTTTGAAATTGAAATGAACTCCTGTGCCGAGCTGAATGTTGGTTTGGAGAACTGAGTGAAGAGTTTTGAAAAAGTGACCTAAGTATTGAGAAATGTGTCCTAGCGACTGTAAAAAGCTGTAACAGCATATACAGCAGTAGGTACGGTATATTATGCTGCTGTCACTTCAATACACAGATATTTCATATACACATGCGATTTCTTTCCCTGCTGTTTACGTTTAAATACATAACTGACTGTTTATGTGAACTTTGTGTGTATTTGATAGCTTAAGAGAAATAAGACGCAAAAGAGAAATTAGTTTAATATTCATAATAGTAGTTTAATAAGAGGCTCTGCCCTCTTCTGGAAAGCGGTGTGGGCAGCAGCAGCTCATTTGCATTTAAAGATACATGCTCGAAAACAGCATGTTTGTGCTTCCACTCAAAAATGGGCATTTACAACATGGTATAATAAATGATCTGTAGGGTATTTTGAGCTGAAACTTCACAGACACATTCTGGGGACATCTGAGACTTATATTAAATATTGTAAAAAGGGGCATACTAGGTCCCCTTTAACAAGTATGAGAGTCTTTAGAAAGCACGTTGTCCAATGTCCAATTAGATGAAAGCTAAAATTGAATAAATGTGAAAGCGTTAACTGCAGTAAATTAATATGATGGTGCTACACATATTTAATTCATCTAATTTATTATAAATACAACAACATCAACCTATTCATTCCATGAATTCAATATTCCACAAACCACAAAAGATTCATAAACATTTTGCATGTCATGAACGTTTTTCATACGTAAAAGTGCCTATGTTTTACATGCCGTCAATGCATTGTTATTGTACCGAGTCTGTGCAAATGTCAGAAGTGCTTCAATAGTGCTTCAAGAAACATTACGTGTGAGTTGTTTGTCTCACATACCACCTGAAAAAGCATGTGCAGACACATCCAAAATCACACAAACAGGAAAAGGCACATCTCAGCATACCTGTACACTCAGGCAATTCACAAGATAAAGCTACACATACATTAAAACACTGGGAAGCAGAAGTCTTTTGAATGAGTAGAGCTGGACATCAGCTATAGGAAGGAGTTTGGGTGTGTTAAAATACATATTAATACACAGAGACAATTACAAGAGATCCATTGGTAAACTGACTTCCTCAAGAGTGTAAATACTGACAATGACTATGACTGTGACAATGGCTCTATGAAAACATCCTGACCAGTCAGAAACACTGGCTCAACCAGTGGCGTAAGTTTGGGGCAGGGCTATCTGTTTGCCCAGTTATTGTTTTTGCAGTACTGTTTGGTGACCCTAGTGGCGCAGAAATCACAAACTACTGCTTGTAGTGTTAGTAATGCTATTCATCAGGTATTGTGCCCTTAAAACACACACACACACACACACACACACACACACACACACACACACACACACACACACACACACACACACACACACACACACACACACACACACACACACACACACACACACACACACACACACACACACACACACACACACACACACACACAGAGAGAGAGAGAGAGAGAGAGAGAGAGAGAGAGAGAGAGAGAGATCAAGCATCTGCATAGAACATCTGCAACAGTGCACAGAGAAGATTAATGTTTAATTCAAAGTCTAATTAAGCATCTCAAAGCACAAGAGAGAAAGGAGTGTGTGTGTGTGTGTGTGTGTGTGTGTGTGTGTGTGTGTGTGTGTGTGTGTGTGTGTGTGTGTGTGTGTGTGTGTGTGTGTGTGTGTGTGTGTGTGTGTGTGTAAACCCTACATTATGGGGACAAAATATCCCCACAAAATTAGCAATATCCTAAATCCTTGTCCTTGTGGGGGACATTTTTTGGTCCCCATGATGAAAACAGTTGATTAATCATACTGTTTTTTGTTTTGTTTTTGTTTTTTAAATGTAAAAAGACAATTTTCTTTGATAGTTGGGTTTAAGGTTAGGGTTAGTGGATAGAATATACAGTTTGTACAGAATACAAACTGGAATGTCCCCATAAAAGATGGACACCTGTTTGTGTGTGTTGTCAAAGGAAGATGGGCAGTTTTAGCAGAGATCAAACATTCAGGACCAGCGCTAACACACGGTTTACATCTGGTATTAACATTAATTTCAGGTGATCTTATCACAAATGGTCAGTGCTAAATACAAGTGTGAACACGGTCCAAAACATGTGCGATCTGTACACGACATACAGAGGTAGTCAGAAATGCAGTGGACCACATTGCATTTGTCTTAAACAAAATTAAAGGACCTCATACTCACCTGTCATTAATCAACTGCACTAAAACAAGGAGTTTTTGCTGGTTATGTGCCGTTTTAAAAGGGGGGGGGGGGAAGTGTATGGTTGAACATTTTACATACACAAAAAACTTCATGGACTGTTTTGCAATTAATAACAGATTATGTGAAGCACAAATGTATATTTGTGGTGACATTCAAATTTACAAAATAAAAAAAAGTAGATTTGGAATTAGAGTGGTCATGAGACACACCTGTTTTGCCCAAACACTGAGACAGATGTTAATACCAGATACCAGCATATGTGTAATTGATTGCGAGGTCATTCTGGCACGATATGGTATCTTTCTTATCCATGAGTGAATGTCCACCCCAGTGCCACAGAGGAACCTGTGAGAAATTCAACACCCGATAACAAAGAAAGACAGAAAGGAAAAGATACGAATATGTAAAAAATGAAGGGAGACATTCTGGGCAAAGAAAAACACAACTTGCTGAAACTAAGAAAGAAGGCCAGCGTGTGTGAGAGAGATGAGAATAGAAGCTTTCTGTCTTTATATATGATGAAGATGAATGACTGTGCTACCGCCAGCCAGACAAAAAAATAAAAATAAAAACAGACTACACAACGCCTCTCTCCTCTCCTTTTCAATGCATCCAAGATGGTATGTCTACCCATGAAACTCGCATACACATACACAGGCACATAAATCATAAAACACGGCTCATATGGTGACCCACATACACAGAGGGCGAAAGAAGAGAAACAGAAAGACCCTGTCATATAAGATCCAAGCCAGACAAATGCATGGACAGATGGTGCAGAAAATTACCTTACAGTATATGTCTCCTTACTATTCATTCTTCTGAAGAAACCTGTTATATTCCAATTATCCTTTTCTTTCATTTACATGCTATACACACCAATATCAGCATGTTTGTGTTGTCTAGAGGCTAGACTCTAAGAGCAGAGAGGATTTGTAATGCAGTCTATTGTACTTTTCTCAGCCTTTCACACACACACACACACACACACACACACACACACACACACACACACACACACACACACACACACACACACACACACACACACACACACACACACACACACGCACGCACGCACGCACACACACACACACACACACACACACACACACACACACACACACTTAAATGGCACATTGTGTTTTGGCCAAAGACCTGGGATCAATATAACCAGCCTTCACCCAAACACAATCGCACACTGAATGCAGAAGTGTCTTTTAAACAGTGCAGTGCACAATGAAGAAGCTCTTACGTGTTTACTGCCACGGATGAGTGTATATTTGACTCTTTTGAGTGTCTTATGATTTTGACCCAAGTGAGAAGTTCAGCTTGAATGCTTTATGTGCCTTGCAGCTTTAAAAGTGTTATGCTGTTGTCAGATATCTGGTGGGCTTATGTTTGTGTGTCACACACACACACACACACACACACACACACACACACACACACACACACACACACACACACACACACACACACACACACACACACACACACACACACACACACACACACACACACACACACACACACACATTAGGTCATGCTGCAGTGTCCCTCAATGCTTGATAGCATCAAAACAAAACCTTGTTCATTACAAAACGCAACCATAACCACCACTACACTATCCTATAGCACAAAACTACAATAAAAAAGAACATAATGCATTTATCCTTTTACAAATTACCACATGAGATGCAATAATGGTATAGAAACTTCTAGACAACAAAATAACACACAGATATGCATGCACAAACACATACAGTATGCAAGCAATTTATCTTAAAAAATGGGATCAATTGGGATTTATGCAGGTCTTGCAAATGATGTATGGACACACGCGCACACACAAACACACACTTATACACACAACCAGATGCACACATTGCAGTGCTGATGGGATGGGGTACAGTGCGACTGTCCTGTATAAGACTAGAAGATGAGATGGTACATATGGGCGCAACACACCAGACACACACACAGGACATTGCCACAAGCCGATGTGTGTGTTACTCACAGTTCTGAGTAGAGGATGTGCAGGTTGCCCACATTGTCAGTGTAGTTTGCTGGACTGAGCCAGGGCAGAACCAACAGCAGGAGAGCCTTCATGACCCTCTCTCTCCAGGGTCCTCTGCCTTGAGTCTCTCTTTCTTTTGCTTTCTTTGTCTTTCTCTGGACTGAATGCAGTCTTCCCTATCCGTCTTCCTCCCTGCCCCTTCCTCCTCCACCTCTACTACAGTTCTGACCCCCCCACCCACCTTTCTCTCAAGTAAAAAAGCTATTCTTTCGTTTCCTTTTCTTCCTGATTCTTTGCCTTTCCACTTTTCTGTTTTCCCTTGCCTCCCTCAGGCTTTTAGCCTGGTCATCTCAGCAGTAGAGACATCAGCAGCAGTAGAGGGAGAGGTAAAGACTGGGAGCGCTGCCAGCGGAGGAGAGCAGAGAATGCAGGATGAAGAAAGACTTCAGAAGAAAAGGAGGTAAGAGCGGTGTCTGGAGCAGGCGCAGGTGCATATGAGCCAAGGCAGAGAAGAAAACAGAAGGGTGAGGTAGAAGGAGAAGAGGAGGCAGAGAGCGGCGTTTGCTGGCACACCGGTCGGGTGCGATGGTTGCGTTGCTGTTTAATCTGTCCTGGGTTTCGTCCAAGTGTAAGAGGATTTACGCTCACGAGCCCACATGCTGCTGTGAATGTGAGAGAGAGAGAGTGAGTATGTGTGAGTGTGGCACAACAGCATCTGACTTATACTGCAGCATGCTCTACAGAGAGAGAGAGAGCTGGGGCGAACCATCTGATATGAGAGAGAGGGGGAGATACAAGCTTGGGTGGTCCATCTATCATTATCTGTATGCCTCAAGGGTAGAGCATGTGGCAAAGACCACCCCTTCCACAGAGCATGGTTTCATTCAGCCATGAAGGGGTGTGTGTTTATATGTATGCGTATACAAGGAATAGACATGTATGTGTGTATGGATGTATGGATGTATGGATGGATGGATGGATCAGGGGCGCCATTAGAAATTTTCAGCCCTATGAAAGAATATGAGGTTGGGCCCCCTACCGCACCCATTCTATTAATAAAATCAATCTCTGGGGGCCCCAAAAATATGTGGGCCCTTAGAATCGTCCTAACCCCCCCCCCCCCCTTAGCGGCGCCCCTGCGATGGATGGATGGATGGGTGGATGGGAGACCGGACGAATGAATGGACTGATAGATCAATGGATGAATAGATAGAAAGAGATGGATAGACATATATATATATATATATATATATATATATATATATATATATATATAAAGGTATATAGAAAGACAGACAGATAGCTAGAAAGTCAGACATATAGCTATACAGACAGACAGACAGACAGATGAGCAATCACACTCCATTTATAGCTTGACTATTCTCCAAACAATAACTCACAAGGTCACATAATTAGACAAAAATGGTTATGGCCTTATAGATCTCCAAACGTTACAGCACTTTCAATAAATGTGCATGTGCTATCATCAATACTGCATGTGGTTAAAAGCCCAAGGACAGCCTGAGGCGCTACATTCCCTCCTCTCTCCCCAGATCTGATCCAGAAATTCTGTGGAAAGTCTGTCCACCACCAAATACATGCAGACTCAAGCACATGCTTACGTACACTGACAAAGTGCATCTAGACCCGCTTGACTGCAAACACAAAAACACAAAAGAAGCTGACACAGACCATAGATAGATAGATAGATAGACAGACAGACAGACAGACAGACAGACAGACAGATAAGCAACCCCACTCCATTTATAGCTTGAATACCATTCTCCAAGCAAACAATAACTCACAAGGTCACGCAATCAGACAAAACTAGCTATGGCTTTATAGATCCCCAAACTTTACAGCGCTTTCAATAACTCTATGATTTGGTGACAGCATAGCATGTGCTATAATCAATACTGTATGTGAGCCCAAGGACAGCCTGAGGCACTACATACCCTCCTCTCTCCTCAGATCTGATCCAGGATTCCAGGAAAGTCTGTCTACTGCTAAATACATGCAGACCCAATCACACAGTTTACCCACACTGACAGACAAAGTGCATCTTGACTGCAAACATGAACACGGACCTACATACAGTACAAGACACAAACCTGTCTTTGGTACTAAACCCCGAAGCACATGTAAATAACATGCAAAGCAATCTAAAAAACATCAAAGCGTCAACCATGGCTGACTCAATACAACAGGTCTTCTCACCACACTGTATTGAGTCAACAGTGTGAAGGAGGGCTTACAATTTAACATCACATGACCACAAAATGCTCTAAAAAAATTCAGAAGCAGATAATACTGAAAAAAATGCTATTGAGCTTACATGCATGGAATCAAGAGGAACACAATTTCTCTCTCTCTCTCTCTCTCTCTCTCTCTCTCTCTCTCTCTCTCTCTCTCTCTCTCTCTAAAAAAGTAGTTACGAATAAATGGAAGCCCCTTCTTACATGGAGAGAGTCTTTGGCTGGTCCTTACAAGAGCTTGTTCCTCTGAAGTCCCGTCCCATTTTGAATGATGTCCAACTTTACAGTCCTGGACCAACTAAGACCAACTTCCTGGCCACATTGGAGAAAGAAGGGAGAAGAAGAGAAAGACAAAGTAAGATGAACTGACAGCCCAAGAGCCCAGTATAAAGAGGGAGATGTGGGAGGGGAGAAGAGGAATAGTATGGAAAGAAGCAAGTGTGGGTTTTTCGGTTGACTGGAGAAAAGGGCAAGTTGATTATGTTTCTGTAAGTGGAATTTTAAATGAGAGGGAAACTTTCCATTAACAACAGTAACAAAATGCAATTAATTTCATTTGAGCCCTCAGGCTTGTGGAGCACTAATGATTCAGAAACAGTCCACAGGAACGACAGAGACTCCACCATCCTAAAAATGGTAAGAGTGAGGGAGAGATCCAATAAAAAGCATTAGTTAGCATAACGTCCCCAAAGGCACTGAGGTGGAAGATATCTTAGTCGGTTAAACAGAGGTCACTTTGGGGTTGTTACCTCTGAGGAGCGGAGAACAATTAATCCTCTAACCAAATAAACAAACAAATGCATACACACAGACAGAGATGTGCTCGACACATGTCTTCTATTGAGGCGGATCACTGACAAGAGGCTTTTATGAATGACAATGAATGCGCTGCTTATGAATGCCAATGAGAAGATGAACTGTGAATTCAATACATCAGTCACTTTCAGCAATTCAACACTTTCTTATACAATTTAATACCTTGAACTATGCTTTCCCAAACCTTCAAGTTGCGGTCACACTCACAGTTGCTTGGCGAAATTTCACGGGCGATATTTAGTCATTTCAAAGGGAATCTGTGTGATGAAGAATTTTGCCATATAAACTTCCAGTGGCAAATAATTTTCCCTACTCAAATCTGCAGGTAGACTCGTAACTTACCAAGAAAGCAAAACAGAAGTTCCACAATGGTCAATTATAAAATGATCAATAATATTTTGGCTATTGGCTATTTGGAAAGTGGTTATTTAGGGTTGGTTTGTTTGCTTGCTGGAAAAATAGCTTTGGATCTTCATTTCAACGTCATTATTGCCATATTTCATTCATGGCATTTTGTATAATCTAGACCCACTTTCTTTAACCTGTGAAATTTTGCAC
Source organism: Siphateles boraxobius (assembly GCF_051911475.1). Classification (NCBI taxonomy): domain Eukaryota; kingdom Metazoa; phylum Chordata; class Actinopteri; order Cypriniformes; family Leuciscidae; genus Siphateles; species Siphateles boraxobius. Next base: position 11,597,095 of record NW_027509208.1, read on the forward strand.
GGCAATGATAAATGTGATCACGCCTTTAAGGTAGGGTTTCAGGAATGTAGAAAGATCTGGAAATTGGCAGAAACTTAGCAGCTTGGTTCATGAATATTAATGAAGTAACATTACTTAACGTACTCGGTTACTAACGTAACCGCGGTTCTCTCTAGAGAGGGAACGAGTACTGCATAATATCTTACGCTATGGGGAAAATCTCTTTTCCACAAGATATTGAAGCCAAAAATGAATCCTTAATTTTGAATCAATGTAAAACGCGTTGCGGCAGCATGCAGACATAGGCAAGGCGGCTTGCGTGCCTATTGGCTGACCTGCGGCAACAGCAGCAGCCTATCGAAATAGGCCCTGCGTGACGCCATATCCAATGTCTATACGTCCCGCCGAAATAGGCGTGGCCTTGACCTATAAATATAGCTCGACAGGCTGAGACAAACTGGTTTTCATCGCCGCAGCGAACCAGAACATGTTGTAAGCACGGCAAGATACGCAGTACTCGTTCCCTCTCTAGAGGGAACCCGAGGTTACGTTAGTAACCGAGTACGTTCTCTTACGAGAGTTTCTCTCCTACGAGAGTTTCTCTCTATCTTATGCTATGGGGAACACAGTGTAAAACGGCGTGCATACTGGGATCCGACACCAAAGTCCCAAGGGCAGTAAGCCGGGGCTAATAGAGTGCATAATCACCATAGACTCACAGAGAGTCGGAGAAGAGAGGCTGTAAGCATCATTCTCCATAAATAGCATCCTACAGGAGCTAATCATGTTAACAGTGTACCACGCAATCAGGGTGAACAGTGTTCAGCCTGAACTGGGTTGCAGTACGGGTCTTTCAACACCCATGGAGCTGTTCTATCGATCAGTGAACGATGCACAAGCAAAATTCAGCATTCTGAGCCGGAGCAACGGGGCAGACAGAGCTGATTACTAGACGGACAGAAGCTAAGCCTGTAAGGCGGGAACCTCTAGGTTATAAAACCTTATAAATGTAGACGGCGAGGCCCAGTCTGCCGCCGTACAGATATTCTGCAAGGTAATCCCGCTAGACCACGCCCTCGAAGAGGCCACGCCTCTCGTAGAGTGCGCTCTGACACCCAAAGCACACTGCAGGCCCTTAGAAGTGTAAGCCAGCGCTATGGCCTCGACTATGCATCTGGATAGGCTCTGTTTTGACGCGGCTGGTCCTTTAGAACGCCTGCCAAACAAAACAGAGAGCTGCTCAGTCTGTCTGAAAGCAGACGAGCGGGACACATAAGTTATCAGCGCCCTGACAGGGCATAGGAGATTCGTATCCTCCTCCTCATCAAGAACCGGAAGCGCGGACAGGGAAATCGCCTGGGCCCTGAACGGTGTGTTGAGGGATTTGGGCAAGTACCCATGCCTTTGTTTCAGTATGACTTTCGAGTCATTAGGCCCGAATTCCATACATGTCGCGCTCACCGAGAGCGCTTGTAAATCCCCAATGCGCTTCACCGAAGCGAGAGCCACAAGAAACACTGTTTTGAAAAACAAATGCTCCATGTCTGACAATGGATTGGCTCGAATGGTGCACCTTTCATGGCTTCCAAAACCGTAGAAAGGTCCCACACGGGGACTGAAGGAGGTCTGGGAGGGTTCAGCCTCCTAGCTCCTTTGAGGAATCGTACGACCAGATTGTTTCTCCTCAGTGACTGGCCAGACGCCGGTTTAGTAAACGCTGCTATGGCCGCCACATAAACTTTGAGCGTGGATGGGGTTCTGCCCTTATCCAATAGCTCTTGAAGGAAGGAAAGAACTTCCGTAACCACGCAGTCTAGGGGTGAAAAGCCCTGAGCTTGACACCATCCAGAGAACACAGACCATTTTGAGGAATAGAGCCGTCTAGTAGACGTGGCTCTAGCCTGTGTGATCGTGTTTGACACTCCCTCCGGGAGGCTAGCGGGTACTCGTTGATGGCCCATGCATGCAGGGACCATAGCTCTGGGCGAGGATGCCAGATCGCGCCCTTGGCCTGAGAGAGGAGGTCTTTCCTCATCGGTATTGGCCACAGGGCAGTGCTGGTCAGCTGCATCAGGTCAGGGAACCAAGCCTGGTTCGTCCAGAGCAGAGCCACAAGCAGCACTGAGCATCCATTGCCCCTGATTCGTTTCAACACCTGAGGCAGGAGCGAGACGGGGGGAAAAGCATAAAGAGGGCAGCAGGGCCAGACGTGGGCCAGCGCATCCCTGTTTTTGGAGAAAAACTTCGGACAGTGAGCGTTTTCCTGGGACGTGAACAGGTCCACCTGCGCTCTGCCGAATGTCTCCCACAGCAGAGTCTCTCTCCGTCAGCGGGTGCAGCCACCATTCTCCTGCTGGAACATTGTTTCTGGACAGTCTGTCTGGTCCCAGATTCAGGTGACCAGGCACATGTGCTGCTTTCAACGAAAGCAGGTTGTGCTGAGCCCAGACCAGGAGGCGTTCCGTCAGCCTGTAAAGGTTTCGGGACCTGACGCCACCCTGGTGATTTATATAGGCCACCACTGACATGTTGTCTGATCGGACCAGGACGTGGTGACCTTTTATTCGGGAACAAAAACGCCTCAGCGCATTGTCGACTGCCATCATTTTCAGACAGTTTATGCGTAGAAGCTTTTCCCGTGCTGACCAATGTCCAAAGAACGGTCTGCCCTCGAGCAGCGTTCCCCATCCCGAGGTGGAGGCATCCGTGGACACCACCTTCACACTCGAGGAAGTCCCCAGACTCACGCCTGACTGATACCAGTCGATCGCCTTCCAAGGTTCCAGAGCTCAGACACATTTCAGATCGACCTTGAGGCGAAACAGACCGGAGGCCCATGCCCGAGGTGGAACTCGCGCTTTCAGCCATCACTGCAGTGGGCGTATGTGAAGCAGACCCAGCTGGAGTACCGAAGATGCTGAGGCCATGAGGCCCAGCATTTTCTGAAACCTTTTGAGCGGGACTATAGAGCCGCGGCGGAAGGATTTCGCGGCGCGCTGAATGTCCAGTCCGCGCTCCGGCAACAGACGTGCTGTCATGGACAGCGAGTCCAGTACTGTACACAGAAAAGAAACTTTCTGACTGGGAGACAGCGAACTTTTCGCCCAATTGACTGTGAGACCCAGATTCTCGAGATGCTCGAGTAATATGGCCCTGTGTTCTATGAGCTCTGAGTGTGATCGAGCTAGAATCAGCCAATCGTCCAAGTAGTTCAAAACTCGGATGCCCGAAGTCTCAGGGGTGCGAGAGCCGCGTCCATGCACATCGTAAATGTACGGGGTGCCAGGGACAGGCCGAACGGCAGGAATGTGTATTGATATGCCTGGCCCTCGAAGGCGAATCTCAAGAAACGCCTGTGACGTGACGCTATTTATATTTGGAAAAAAGCGTCTTTCAGATCTATTGACATAAACCAGTCTTCCTGGCGAAGTTGCGCGAGGATTTTCCTGGTTGTAAGCATTCTGAACTGGCGCTTCACAAGCACTCTGTTCAGTTGCCGCAGATCTAGAATGGGTCTGAGACCCCCGTCTTTTTTCGGTACCAGAAAATATCTGCTGTATACACTCCCTTCGCTCTGAGCCTGAGATAAAGGTTCTATGGCCCCTTTGCTCAGTAGTTTCGCTATTTCGGCTGAAAGTAGAAGAGCTACCTCGTTCTTTACCGTAGCTTCGACTCGCGCCGTGTAACGGTGGGGACGTCGAGCAAACTGCAGCGAATAGCCTCTTTTTATAGTGTTCAGCACCCATTCTGACACCCCGGGAAGCTTTGCCCACGCATTTGCATGAATAGCTAGAGGTAGAATGAAAACTGGGCTCTGGCCGCAACGTAGTGGCGACCGGAGAGCTCTGGTGTGCCTTAAAGTGAACACTCTGCTTGCAGCATCTGAGGCGGGAAGCGCGCTGATCACAGCGGGCGGTCTGGCCGCGCTTGATTTCTCTATGGAAGTTTGCAAAGAGGAAATGAGCGGAGTGAAAACCGTGGGTTTTAACATGTCTGTGAGTGAATGTGGGTGGGTGACAGCGGGCACATTTACTACACTGAAAACACCGTCTGCCTGAGCTGACTGAATGTGTGTTGGTTTCGTTTTTACAGAAACCGCGGGACATGCATAGTGTAGTGTTTGTGGGCACATTCACTACATGTAATGCACAATCGACATGAGTCGCTGGCCGCGCTCGATTTCTCTAAAGCAGTTTGCGGAGAGAGAGTGAGCGGGACAAAACCCTGTGGGGTTCAACATGTCTGTGAGATAATGTGGGCGCAGGACAGCGGGCACATTTACTGCACAGAAAAACACCGTCAGCCTGAGCTGACTGAATGTGTGTTGGTTTCGTTTTTACAGAAACCGTGGGACATGCATTGTGTATCGTTTGTGGGCACTGAGATGTGGGCACATACACTTCATGTAATGCACAATCGACATGAGTCGCTGGCCGCGCTCAATGTCTCTATGGCAGTTTGCGTAGAGAGAGCGAGCGGGACAAAACCCTGTGGGGTTCAACGTGTCTGTGAGAGAACGTGGGCGCAGGACAGCGGGCACATTTACTGCACAGAAAACCACCGTCAGCCTGAGCTGACTGAATGTGTGTTGGTTTCGTTTTTACAGAAACCGTGGGACATGCATTGTGTAGCGTTTGTGGGCACTGAGTTGTGGGCACACTCACTACATGTAATGCACAATTGACACCATCGGCCGTGGCCGGAATACAGAAAATACACTTTGTATGATTTATCTGGGTCGCCGTAAAACGGCTTTTGTGTGCAGGCAAGCCGGCCGTGGTACCAGCTTGTTTACTGCAGAATACACTGGAACAGTCGCATTTTCTGGAAATGAACGAGCGAACATTTACGGTGCGAGTCTGGCCGCGGCGAGACTTAAACACCGTTGCTTACCTAGGAGGGCTAGGAAGACTTTGAAGCCTTGGGCTTTATCTTAGTCTTCGGCTGGGGCCCACGCGGAGGGGGGCGGCGTCCGGCAGAGCGAGAGCGCACGAGAGCGCACGAGAGCGGGCTGCGCGGGCGTCTTCCACTCAAGGTCGAGGCTCGCCGCGGCCAGTGAGAGCAGATGTATCAGCTCAGATTCGAAGCTGGCCCGTTTCCCTGATGACTCGCGGGCAGAGTGGGGAGGTCCACAGAGCTTGCCCAATCCTCACTGTCCGACGCCAGGATAGAGCAGCTGTCCTCCTCCACAAAAGCAGCTATCTCGTCGTCACCAATGGCGGAAGCGGCGGCGGACGGCGGCCGCTGTCCGTCGATGAGCGACTCGAGTGAAGCTAGTGAAGCTGGCGGGTGAACCGGCGAGCTTTCGCAGGGTGGAGAAGGCTTGGGGACCCGTTGAGTACGGCGCCTTTATATTGGCGCGGAACTATAGCGGGTGGAAGTGCAGACTCGGAGAAAAAATGCCAGGCGAGTCCTCAGAGTCCCCATGGCAATAGCACGAGAGCTCTCAGCAGAGGTAAAAGGATATATATGCCGGAAAGCGTAGCAGGTACGGCAACTGGAGGCGGCGAGGTGAAGGTCAGCGGCTTCAGATTCGAAGGCTCGTCCCGCAGAAGGCTTATTCTCAACAGCGCGGCTTCTCACTCTGGATCCAGCGATGCGTGAGCTTCGCTGAAGAGATGAAAATCAGTTTGTATCAGCCTGTCGAGCTATATTTATAGGTCAAGGCCACGCCTATTTCGGCGTGTGACGTAGTGGCTCGAAGCACCCCCATTGGATATGGCGTCATGCAGGGCCTCTCTCGAAAGGCTGCTGCTTTTGCCGCAGGTCAGCCAATAGGCACGCAAGCCGCCTTGCCTGTGTCTGCATGCTGCCGCAACGCGTTTTACATTGATTCAAAATTAAGGATTCATTTTTGGCTTCAATATCTCGTGGAAAAGAGGTTTTTCCCATAGTGTAAGATATTACGCAGTATGAGAGAAACTCTCGTAAGAGAACTACTGACCCTAAAGTAAAAGGTATTTTCCATTGTAAGATGGCTGCTCACTGTTTGCATCAATGCAACAGTTTGGCTTCTGCTGGCTACAGTTTCTTTTTTTCATACTGCTACCAGGTAAAATAAAACTTGCCTCAAAAAAACGTTATAATGGTTGCTATGCCTGGTAGTATTAGGGTGATAATTGTTTGAAAGCAATATTGTTCCAGGACCAACAAAAGATGCGGGTCCATGTCCGACTTGGCTAAATTGCATTGTGCATTTTCCAAACCTGTGTACCACCATCCTAAATTTTATTAAGAAGCTCAAATCTTGTTAAGACCACTACTAGCTCTGAGGGAGATTTCCTCACCGGCTCCTGATGTGTCCCTCCAATTCTCCCCGCGACAGCATTTCAGTGCAGTGTTCGGTAAAGGGACAGGACACCATCAGTTTATCCAGCAGCTTGTGCACCAGCAGGCTGGACTTTCGGCAGGTTTGCAGCATCAGGGGAGTGCGATCCACCGGGCAGAAGTCGCTCTCCAGTAGGAAGTTTGTCAAACACTCTTGGCAGTAGGTGTGGCCACACGGGGTGTCCAGGGGCTGGATCAAAGGCTGAAGGCAGATGTGGCACATGAGGTCATCATCCACCTCCTCTTTGTAGGTATATTCGTGGTTCTCCTCTTGTAGGTGGCGTTGTCCACAGACATGGCATAGGTCAGGAGGAGGGGAGGTGGGACTGACTCCTGTTGCACCGAAAACAGGCATCGCCACAGCACCCGCCTCTTCCTGATCACTCATTGCGTAATGGTAAGTATGGTTAAAAGGTTGAAGAGTTACTAATTCGTCGTAGTTTTGTTGTGTCAGGTTGTGTTTTGAGCCATCCACCTGTAGGATCACATTAAAAAAAAGAAAGGAACTGTCATTTATTGCAAATAGGTGTGTCCACATGATAATCTGGTTGGCTGTGTTTGCTGGAAAGGCAGGTCGCACACACCCAAAGACACAGTTTAGCAAAAAGAGGCCAGCAAAAATTGTTTTTTGCTTTCTGCCTGTTCCTCATCTCTCTTACTCTATTTTTAATCCCCTGAGTTGGCAGAGGGATGAATATCAAACTGATTCAAATCTCATTTTATATTCCACTGGCAACAGAAATATCAATATTGCATCCGAGATTTTTAATAAACCCAGTTGGACAAGAAGAGAAAGATATAATTGAAAGTTATACAGTGGCAGTTTTTAGCATGGTCACTCAGAGAACAGCCATGTTGCTAGCATTATTCTGGATGCTTCCAGAACCTTAAGGATTGACGTTTAGCAGCTGTTTCTGAACTAGAATTTTGTCCATAACAACCTCAGTAGGGCAATTATACCTGGGTTCGTGTGAGCCTGCAGTTAGTAGTGAATTGTTTGTGTGTGTGTGTGTGTGTGTGCTTGTATGTGGCACATGTAGTTCACATACAAGATTAGCTTTATTTTAAAGGGATAGTTCACCCTCAAGTGACTATTTTGTATTATTTACTCACCTTCATGTCATTCTAAACATGTAACTTCATTTTTCTTTCTATGAAACATGAAAGTGGACTACTGTGATGATATCTTTATGGTGTTATATTGTAGGCATACTTTTTAGAGCTTAACAGCCGTTTCTCTCTATAAACTGTCATTTTATACTAAATGAATAAATGTTCCACAGGGAAAATACCAGCATACTGGTTTGGAACAACATGCTGGTGAGTAATACAATTGTAAACTTTATTGTTTAAAAGAAGTCATGTGGTCAGGAAGTCCTTGCATTAGACTGAATGCGTCACCACACCTGTTGTAGCACACACAACCAATTCACTAGGGAGAGTTTGTACGGTTACAATGGAAGTGTGATATTACTACAGCCATAAAAAAATAGTTTGGGGTGTTTTACCGAGTACAATCTCTCCTCTGAATACATTTAGTGTACACTTTCAGAGCCTCCATCTTTCTGTGTGTTTCAATATGGCTTGTCTGATTTTGTGAAGTCACCCACTGCTGATTTGAAGAGGAAACCCTTGAACGACAGTGAACTGCAGGTAAATGCATGAGAATAGCTCTATTGTCTACCACCATGTAATCTGATCTGAGCTTAACCAGAACTATATAAGGACACGAACACACTCCAACCCATAAAGGAGTGTGCCCAAGGACACAGTTTTACCTAGCAACCCTGTGTTCTCCGTAAATCATCATCTCTTTAATGATCCTTCAGAGTGACGATATGGCTTGAGTATGCTACTGGGTTGTATTAACACACACACACACACACACACACACACACACACACACACACACACACACACACACACACACACACACACACACACACACACACACACACAATCACTTTTACCCTGCGGCTCTTATTCAATTGGAATTTTCCATTTTTATTTGTCTTCCCGCATTCAAAGGCACTTCTATTAAAAAATCCATTGTCCTAAACAAACAGAATGACAGGACTTAATAGTTGCTGGTTTCATTTCACTCTCCTTTCTTCAACTCTGTCTCTTTCTCTCATATTTTCTCTAGGGAAGTAATATTGTTTCTCAAGTGACCTTTGATCCAGAGCAAAGCAATCGTAAGTGTAGAGAGTGTTAATGACATGCAATTGCACAATCAAACATACACAAGTTACAGACACATGCACAGCATTTTTTATCTTAAATCCAGTGGGATCAGTGTTTAATGACTGAAAATGCTGAAAATATACTTCAATAAATGGTTTTATGGAAGAATACACACAGATACACAGAATGTTCAATCATGGTGTAATGTTGTGCCTAATCAGCCATTTCTTTAAAAGCTCCAGTTAAAAATTGTCTTGTGTGTTGTGTGTCAGCATTTTTATATCATTCAGCACAGACAAACACATACTTTCCTATCACGCAAAGTGCACAATAATACACCACTGAAGGAATTAATGCAAACGCAGAAACAAAAAAATATAAAGTGGGACCTAAAAGTCTGAGACCACTATTGTGAAAATGCTTCCATATGGCATTTTTTCCTCAGCTCTGTGATTCCACCTGTGTTTCTGACATAATAGAATGAATAAACATGCTTTACAAAGGCAGCACTCTAAGAAAAGAGGCAGCAGGGTGGATCACTCACTCTCAGGCCTGCTGTGGATCTGTCTTTGACTCCACCACACTTTGTTCAGACATGTTTGAGCAGAAAATTCCACCGCATACCTGAATCTCTGGATGCTCTCATTACAACCTGAACCCCTAATGAAGAGTTATAGAACATATAACATGCTGATCGGTGTATTTATGTTTATGTATTTGTGCAATAAATATTAAATGAATACCAAGAATTATATCTGTAGAAAATGTATACAATTTATTACAAAAAATATTTTACATTGATTAATTTAGAAATGGTATTAAAAATAAGAGAGTTGGTGATGTATTTTATTTTAAAATATAATATATTGTTTATAAAATCTATTTGGTAACAGGGTTGAATGGTTACATAATAGGCCCTAACAAGGAGCCTTGAGGCTCCCCTTTGATTAAACATTCAACTGTTTAATCATATAGCTAATAAATAATGCAATAAAACCAAACAATGATTAATGAAATATAATAACTATTCCGTGGAAATTATGGGTATAAATGAGCACAGCCACTCACAAAAAAATAATACTCACAAGATGACAGAATTTGGTGTTCTGAGTAAGTGAGTGTGTTAAGATAATTATTTAACAAAAAATGAAATATTTCTCAAAAAAGACATATTGGAAAAAATCAGTCCATTTGAGAAATGAGGCTACATGTTTCTGGTATGTCGGAGAGGATCATCAGAATTCAGACCAAAGAGTCTTCCAGTGTATAGCTTGGGGAGAGTTACATAAGTGTTCATATGTAAATGTGTAGTTCACCCCCACCCTTTGGATTTCTGTACCAACCCCTCTTCCTCTTCAACACCCCTCTCTTCCAACACGCTTTCATTCTGTTCCATAGTCTCTTTTCTCAGTTACCTTATGTTATTTATCATGTTATATATACAGAGGGGTTTAAAAATAAGTATTTTATTGTTATAATAATTTTTTTAGGCCTATATTTCTTATTGCATTACAAAATATGTTTATCTAATATGAAACAATATATATTTCTATTATATATTATATATACAACGTTTTTAATAAAATTATAAATTACAATTATGGATACATTTCCATCTAGGAGATTACTATAATTTTGTACGGATTGATGTTTTATACTCCATATCATGTCATATCACACCTACCATTTACAGTAAAATTCAATAGAGATAGTGAGAGCACACACACACACACACACACACACACACACACACACACACACACACACACACACACACACACACACACACACACACACACACACACACACACACACACACACACACACACACACACACACACACACACACACACACACACACACAGAGAGACACAGAGACACACAGACAGGTGACATGCTGTTGGTTTTCCCTGCTAAAGAGCTGGTGGTCAAAACTGCTGATACCAACTTGCTCTAGCCAGAGAATGATGATGATGATGATCAATCTGAGTTAACAGTGTTTACACTATAAATATATGAACATCAACACCTGCACCATGCTCACACACATCCCTCCATGTGCACAAAAACACACACACATTTTCACAGGCATTATGACTTCAAAAGATTCATATTGGTTTCTACACAAAGAAAGTTTGTGCACAGCTGTGCTGAGTCAACAAGTACAACCTTATCTATCGAACAAAAATCAGTATCAAGTGAAAGTTACGAGCAAAATGTGCTTAGTAAATACAAACTAAGACCAGTGTAGTTCTCAAGCTTACCTGAACAGGTAATCCAACCGCTCCGGCAGAGGGAAAATGAGAAGGGGAGAGTGAATGAGAAAGTAAAGAGAAAATAAAAGGACTTTGTCCCAGTGGCCACAAGTTAAAAATTTGCCTTATTTCTGATATTAGGTAGGCTCTAGTATGCTCTGCAAGATGTCCTGGTGGTCTTCAAGAGATTATTTCAATCCAGGGCCCCCCAGCCATCCTATCATGCTCCGGGACGCCAACTAATGACGCACACACCTGATACAGGAAGTGAGAGAGAAGAGGCAGAGTTAAAACGGTAGGCAGGTAAACAAGAGAACTGCACCAACCTGCTCTGGTGGGGCTGGGTACTGGTTTACACACACACACACACACACACACGCACACGCACACACACACACACACACACACACACACACACACACACACACACACACACACACACACACACACACACACACACACACACACACACACACACACACACACACACACACAGTATAACTGTATAACTATAATGTTTAAATAAATACATTAGATTATGTGTACACTAAACAATACGTAAAAAATGGGTAAGAAATACAATCTATTACAACATACAAAAAAGGTAAATGCACCTACGCAAAACCGAATGCTCTGGCAGCGTGTGACAAGCTGTGACATGCCCTGATAAATCCTTGTACATAAACCTGAACAAAGTGCTTTAGGAACCCTAAACACTTCACTAAAGCTGCTTTTCACTATGCAGAGGCACACACCCATCCAACGACTCCAGGCAGAGAAGAACGGCTGGTCTTTTCTTGTGATGTGATGATTTGGGTAGGATGTTTGTGTGGATGGGGGTTACCTGAACAAAACCGCCTATAGATATTCATTTGTCTATGCTTGCTGTAGTTTTTATGTTTTAGGAAAGAGTGTGTCATAATGCGTGCGTGCGTATGAGCTTGTGTGATTAAGACAGGCTGTATGCAGGCTGAGGGCAGTTTTCTCTGTAAAGTTGTCTCTCTCTTCCTGAGAAACATGAGCATGATCAATTCACAATTCTATTTTGAGATTTTTTCCAATATTTTTCTTCAGCTGCCTAATGTTTTGATGAAAAAGTTTGGATTCAAACTAAGAAATAATTTATCTCTAGTTTTTGTAATAATACACAACACATCCTAAAAACCAAGTAAATCTGAGAGTTAATAGTAAACTAATGTTAACATGATAGATAAGCACATAATACATACAAATCATACAGACACACAATACACAACGAAATCACCTAATTACTGGGACTTGCATTTTTATTTATTTTTTTCCTAATAGATCAAATGAGTTTAGAAGTGAGTTTAGTCCAGTTTTTAGAAAGGGGAATAATTGGATCAAATTTTAAAAATACTACAATTGTTAATTTTTTATATTATTATAGTAAAACGTATTGTCTTTCAACCTAAAGCAGTGAGTAACATTGGCATAATCAAATATTTAAGAGCCGAGGTCAAACCAATATTTTACCTCTATAGTTTGTTGGTCAAAATTTAACATGAATAACAGATGTAAACACTGTTTCTGGTAGCTACCATACAGTATTTTATTCCGGAAATTAAATAAAAATGTTAAAAAAATGTTGCAATTGCCAGTTTTCCATGTTATTCCATATCAAAATCATCAATTGCCATGTGTTTTTTTTTTTTTCAGTTTGGAATGAAGTCAATTGAGGTGGAATGTACTGCATGTTCAGATCTGCAAATGGGCCCCAGTTTTCACATTGAATATCAGCAGGTCTAACAGTAAATATACAGAATTTAAATTTTCTGAAAACATAAATTATTACAGTATAGGAGTGATGAACTCTCTTTATATGTGACCCTGGATGACAAAACCAGTCCTATGGATCATTTTTTTGAAATTGAGATTTATACTGCCCTACAAAGCAAAAAGGCAGTAACTACGCAGAGTGCAGAACTGAGAAAAATTATTTTAAAGTTATCCTGTCATATATTATTGGACATGTGGCTGTTTTGTTACTTTATATTAGCTTATTCTTTGTACATATCAATCAGTAACAACAGGATGACAGATTAACTTTAAAGTCGTTTTTCTCAGTTCTGCACTCTGCGTAGTTACTGCCTTTTTGCTTTGTAGGACATTATACATCACATGAAAGCTGAATAAATAAGCTTTACATTGATGTATGGTTTGTTAGGATAGGACAATATTTGGCCGAGATACAACTATTTGAAAATCTGGAATCTGAGCCTTTAAAGTTATCCATTTAAGTTCGCGATTGTGCTGCATTCACTCACAAAAATAAATGTTATATACATTTACTGTATTTACGATAAATTGACAAAATATCTTCATGGAACATGATCTTTACTTAATATCCTAATGATTTTTGGCATAAAAGAAAAATTTATAATTTTGACCCATACAATGTATTGTTGGCTATTCCCACAAATATATCCGTGCTACTTAAGACTGGTTTTGTGATCCAGGGTCACATATGGGTTTAACTGGTCACTAAATAAATTAATACACATAATTCCCTTTTATTCTCATTTATCTATTTTCAAATATTTTCAATCTATTTTTAACTTCTCCTTTTTCTAAATCAATTTCGAAATTCAGAGTTAATTCCATTTTCAATGTCAGATTCATCAGCAAATTATTTTTTTATTATTAGTAACTGGTGGGTTTCATCTAATGACCAGCGTGAAAGAAGTTCTGTATGACATGTCATTGCCAAATTTATTAAACATGAAAGGAGGTCTGATTCCTCCAAACAGGTGTATAGGCTAGGCTTACTGTATATCCATATCCGTAACTGAAATGAATCAGAAAGAACCAGGGGGTGTTTTTGCAACTACATGCACATGCATGTTTAAATGAGACATTTATGTTTGTGTGTCATGTTGTAAATATTTAGACAGTCACTATAATTCTGTAACTACTGTAAGTGTTTCGCTTTATAGCGTGTTTGTTTGACACAAATTGTAAATATTACACTAAAATATGACACTATAAGGCATTTTCTTTCATGGCGTGTCTTGATTTGAGACTTCTGCTACACTACTGATTTAGCATAAAATCAAGTAAAACCAGATCCTAAACCAAATCCCAAATTCCAGACTCCTGACCCAGGCCTTGAATGTAACCAGAGAAAACAGAGGAAGACTGAAGGGATGGCAAAGATTGTGGTTTTTCCACATTCAAAAAATGCACTGAAATAATGAAAAGATAGCTTATTGTGATGATAAGAGCAACAGTGGAGTGTGAGAGATATTAGAACAAAGCAGGCAATCAATCAGCTCTGACAGCTGTACAGAAGCCTATAACTGACCAGATGTTTACAGAGCTGTCTGCTTTGATTAATGTGAAATCAATGGAGTACTTTAATCCATTTATTCTGAAATTTGATTCTGGATAATATAATGCTGCTTTTATGTAAATTAAATGAATCGTTTTTCAAGCGAGTCATAAGCCGTTTTGTTGTGACATCAAGACGATCATTAACATATTACCCGACCACTTATTGCGCGTGCAGACAGAGGGAAAACTTGAACCTCAAACACCGCAGCTGATTCCTGTGGATGCTGGATATCATCATGTCGAGAAGACGCTGTGCTCTACAATGTGAAGGTAAAGCCAGTTTTTTTACACTGCCCAAAGGCGAGCATGTGAAGAATCGGTGGTTAAAATTCATCTTTACCAGATACCACAGCAGTATAATCCTAAACTTTAGTGTGTTCCCTTTATTTTACTTATGACTTTTTCTCAATGCAGGATTCGCAAACCGCTTGCTCTTGAACGCTTTTTTCTCCATGTCTGTGGGGAAGCCATACATTTGCACACCTTTCTCTGAGCGATTGGAGCATCCCCATGCAGCACAGCAAACCATGGTGGAGACTATGGCTACGTTCAGACTGCAGGCTGAAACGACCCAATTCCGATTTTTTTGCCCCTATGCGACCTGTATCTGATCTTTTCATGACGGTCTGAACGACACAGATCCGATCTTTTCAAATGTGACCCAGGCCACTTGGGTATGTGGTCCAAATCCGATATGTATCCGATCTTTTGAAATGCGACTTCAATCTGAACGGCCAGGTCACATGTATCCGACCCGCACGTCATTGATATGCGACAAACGTCATAATTCTGCGTTGAAGTAGGCGGGAATGAGAAGATAAACAACAACTGTGGCGGACGATGCTGACACCAGTCAATGGAAGGGAAGCGAGGTTTCTGATTTAATTAATATTTGGGGGGACAGCTCTATTCAGGCCATGTTTAGCTACTTCCGCAAACAACAAGTGAGAAAGTGACGTCGTTGACCGTTGAGTACTCTTCTGCGCATGCGGGTCACTTCTGGGTCATTTTCATGTTCACGTTCACGTTCACACAGGAGATCACAAAAGGTCGCATTTAATTCGAAATGTGAACGGTCTTGCAAAACATACGTTTTTTTCCCCAAAAAATCGGAATTGAGCATTAAGCCCCTGCAATGTGAACGAGGCCTATGCAAGGACAACATGAAAGAATGGACACATACAAAATGCTTGGTATGCTATTCAATTTATTATAAATGTATTCATGAATTGCTGTAAATAGTTAATTGCGTTTATTTGAATAAAAATACAAAACAAGTAATATATTATTATAATTTAAAATAACTGTTTTCTATTTTAATGTATTTTAAAATGTAATTTACTTCTGTGATGCCAAGCTGAATTTTCAGCATTACTTTTGAACGGCAGTGTACATGTTTATATATGAGTATGCTTAAGTTGTTTTAAACCTGAATATATCCTGTATATGAATACGTATTGTTCCGGGTCCGACTCCGGTTCAAATTGGTATGGTTGCACAGATGTGTCCTCAGAGACTCCCGCTGACATTCTTGTTCCAAAATATACCCTCAACTGTTGTCAAGGCAACACTCCACGTGCGGTTGTGTCAAAACCAAAACGCCCCACTGAGCAGAGGGGCGGAGTGAGCAAAGCTCATTATCATTTAAAGGCATATGCACTGAAACGGCATGCTGAAACAGAGCTGTTTTTGACCAGGTAAAATTTGTGTTTTCTTATAATACTAATGAGAATTTTAAATAAAATTATATTACAAAGTTTTCATTTAGACCCTAAAGATTCATATTAACTTGTACAAAAATGGCATTATGACCCCTTTAACATCATGTTACTGCTGCTAATAGTTCATTGACCCATTGTGCGGTTCGAGCTGAAAATCATTTGTCACCAGTCTGTCTCTGTACTATCTGAAAGTCATAAAGTCATAAATATGACATTAGTTACCATGAGATTAGTGAAATCAATGAACACGAGGTAACATAAAAAGGCAACAGCAACCCTAGCCTGAAATAAGTTAAGGCAAATAACGGTAATGGAACATTAATCCTGAAAGCTGCATTGATCTTTTAAAAACAACATTGCTGTAACTACATACTCGTGCTAAATACATATGTCGGTGTGTTATATAAATATATAAAATAAATGCATTTATTGACTACTAATAACCAGAAATCGCAGTTCTGTAACTCTACTCTAACAGTTTGAAATGCCCGCCAAAGCACTTCCTGGAACTATTTGAAGTCTACGTGAATCACGTGACGATCAAGCATTTAGAACTTCTTTTGTCGCAACTCTCTCTCTATATGGCTCTGGTTTACAGTGTAGGAAGCCTCAGGACACGCTGAGCTGACGTTGTTATGGCAATGGGCGTTTTTGTTTTCGACGCGCGAAAAACAATTCTCGTACGCGGTAAACCAATCACAACAGACTGAACTGTCTGGCCAATCAGAGCAGAGAAGCTTGAGCAAATGAGGGATTTAGAGAGATTGGTTTGAGTCGTTTGAGAATCATTGAAAATGTGATGAAGTGCAATGTGTATTATAAGGAAATTAAACACTTTTTTGATCTTTGATGCCTATAAACCTGTTGTTGTAGACTCCAAAACAACGTTAGGAAATTTTGAAATAGCATAATGAGGCACTTTAAACTAACCCTACTAAACCTACCCATCACAGAAAACTTTCTGCAATTTTACATTTTCAAAAAACATAGTGTGAGATTTTTTTAAATGATAATAAAACACTGTTTAGTATGTTTTTGAAGCCATTTGGTTTACGAGGACACAGGAAGTGTCCTCATAAACAATGTTTACATTATAATACTCAATGTCATTATACATTTGTGTCCAACCATGCCAGATCACGCACGCAGATATAGACTTGACAGGACATCCAGGCCAACTTCATTTCGTATGCTGTTTTATCCCATTAAAAATGTATAAGCTTGTTTGCGTGTACAATAAAATCCGCTTTTATGGATAAATCACTGCAGATTGTGATTTAGTGGTCAACTTAATATCCACTTTCTCCAAATCAACTAAACCAGTTGGATAAGACTTCTGAGAATGAGATCATCCAGTAACTCTCAGAGCATTGTTACTGACACCAGCTGTGCATTTGCATACTTTTCTGTGTATGTGTATCATTTTATTATAATGATGAAAAAGCTCATGCAGCTTAACTATTACAGTAGAGTACACCCTCATCATCCTCTCACTGACCCTCCTGCAAAGAATGAGAGGCCACACACACACACACACACACACACACACACACACACACACACACACACACACACACACACACACACACACACACACACACACACACACACACACACACACACACACACACACACACACACACTGAGAGCTGCTGTGAGAACTTAGCACGAGGCACCTTTCTTTTCTGTTTTATTCTTCTGTTTTACTCTTCTACTCGTTCTATTGCTTCTGCAGTCTTACAGAAAGTAGTTTGCATACTCTTCAATTCACGTCCCCATGTTTATCTCTTGCATTATTTATCACATTTTTCTCTCTCATTCTTTAAACTTTATTTCTCCACTCTCTGTATCGTCATTTGTCTCAGAGCCTCAGACTGTTACTAGTCTGATCCTGATAATTGGGTATATGACACAATGCTCCAACCACCCCCATATTTATTAATGTATTCCCATATGCAAAAACTAAATGATATTAAAAAAGTAGTTAAAAAGGTTAACTAACTAACTATTTATATTAAACTTGTCACAGGGTGGTTCAGGGAAGACAAAAGCTGAAGATATAATCGAAATTAGTTTAAATCACAAAACAGGTAGACAGGCAAACGGGTGTAACAGCGTATAAAACATAAACAATACCAGACACAGAACTGAATACAAGCAGAGACTAAATACACAGAGATGATTACGACAAACGACAGACAGCTGTGAGGAATGTAATAGGTGTCCATGGAAACAGATTGATGGCGGGAAATTCAGACTGAGGAACACACGTGGCAAAACAAAACAAACTGAAAGTCAAACAGAAGCCTAATGGTGACATAACGACCCCCTCCAGCAAGGCGCGTCCTCACGCCGTAACGAAATGAAGGAGGGGGATCGGAGGAGGTTCAGATGGTGGACGGGACGAAAACGAAGTGCGGAAGAGAGGCTGGAGTGGCAGGATGGTGAGGGGAAGAAGACGATTACCTGACGGCACAGATGTAGATGGCCTGGTGGCGCAGACCCAGAGCCGTCCAGTACCGACAGCCCACGGCAGAGCAGACGGAGGGAAGAAACCAGGTGGAGAAGAGGCTGACGGTAGCTGGGAGATGACCGACGGAGACTCGGAGGCAGGATCCATCGGCGCAGACGGACAGCCGGTGGACTCCAATGACGACATTGGTCTTGGAGACCCAGGCGACATCGCGGCAATGAATACAGGAGGTGGAGCCAGAGCACCCGAGAGCAGAGGCGGAGATGGAGTAAGGGAGGACAGAGGTGACGCCGAAGGGAAGGAGGAGCCCGCTGAAGCCAAAGGGGTGGAGGGATGGAAAGTAGCGGACGTGCCGTAAGTCCGCGGCGAAGGCAGAGTGACGACTGACCAAGGGGGAGCCGACAGGATGAGGGAACCCGCTGCGCCCGATGGTTCGAGGGTCTCTGGTGGAGGCGTAGGTGGAGGAGCCAAGGCGGAGCTGGCAGGTCGACAGGCCGAGATGGAGTGCAGAGGACTGAGGCTGGAGGCGGAGCCACGAGATCCTCACGCCTGAGTGCTGCGGATGGTGAGCTGACCTGCATCTCGACGTCCGGGAGCCTCCCCAGAGACGATGTAGGGCAGCGAACATCAAGCAGCGGTGGGGCTGGAGGACAGGCTGAGTGTAGTAGAGGAGTGGAATCTGACAGGTTAATGACAGGGTACACACAGTCACTGGAAGGGTCTGAGGAGGATGATGATGGTGGGATAGGGTGGGAACCAGTGTCTCCTCAGAGGAATCCTTCAGCCAGTCCTCATAATCCGTGGATTGGGTCCCCTTGTCCGCAGGATGTCGTGGTGAAGCTGAAAGCTGAAGATATTATCCAAACGAGTTTAATTCACAAAACAGGTAGACAGGCAAACGGGTGTAAAAGCGTGTAAAACACAAAAAATACCGGACACAGAACTGAATACGGGGCTAAATACACAGAGATGATTACGACAAACGACAGACAGCTGTGAGGAATGTAATAGGTGTCCATGGAAACAGATTGGTGGCGGGAAAAAAAATAAGGATGTGTAAAAGAGAGAGATAAAAAGTAAGTATCCACTAATAATTCTGGCTATCACCAGACCAAGCTCAATCTTTAAAGATTGAACATTAGTCTGGGGAGTCTGCTCTGTATTTTCTACTGCACAATAGGCGTGATCAATGGGCATAGTTGAAATTACTCTGTACGCAATTGGATAGTCCTTCAACCAATCAGACCAACGATCCAGGTGACGTACTTTGCATTTGCAGAGCGACGCAAAAACTCCAGGCAGGAAACGTGTCAACAAACGTGTTGGTTTGTAGCATTGATCAGCGGTTTGCAGAAGCAGCAGGTTGTGCAAAAAAAACATGAAAGTGAGTGGTATTTAAATTGAAGATCGTCGAGAGCTTAAAAGGAATTGGATTGTTCCAGATCGTCTTCGTGTTAAACCCGCCAATAGCGCGGCAGGTGGATAAGCCAGTTTGTGATTGGTCCCAGTATCAGGGGACCAGAAGCAGGATAGAAAAATGTACAGGTTTCCAGCCTGAGCTGCAGGGTGAAATCAAATCGCTGGCAGATCAGGCATGGTTTAGCCAGTCTACTAATCAGTCTGGGTCTGACAGAGGTCAGGCTCCAAATCTGTTTCATATCAAACTCTGAATCAGTTTGGGTGCATGCTATATCTAGTTCAGTTTCAGTCTAATCCCGTTCACAAATCCCAGTGTGAGTTTGGAAGTTTAATAACTTTCTAAAGTGTTAGCTGCCGGCGTAGAGACAGTGCAGTCTGCCCTTAGCTGCCCACCCTCCTTTCTCCCCCACTTTTTCTATTACAAAGTCTGGAACTACTTGGCTTTCCCGCAAGATTCTGACACAAAAGCCTTACAAAAAGTTTCCAAACTTTTCAAGAAACACTCCCTCGCCTCCTTCCCCAGTGACTCTGGATGTGAAAGGGCAGCCATTGCGATCTCTGCTTCATACAGCATACATATTTCATATCTGAAATGCTAATGTCACTGTGCATATGAATATGCAAGAGGAAGAGTTTGAGAAGAAGGTCAGTGAACAGACTGGACATGGTGGTGAGACAAGCCACTCATAAAATGAAATCATTTAGCCCAAAAATATGAATTTGTGTGCTTGTTTGTAACAGTATACTTCTGATGAGATTCAGTGAAGATATGGGAACCTCTCTGTTCTGACTGGGAGTATAAGTTATGCTTTGCTTGATTTGGCAAATGTGTCTCGCTTGAATCATTTAAACAAAATAATCCTGTTAACTCAGCGTAACCCAAGTCCTTCCGTGATCTTTGTCCTGGGAAATCTCCAAATGAGCACAACCACTTAAATAACTGTACCTGGGTTAAATACGGCTATCCAAGATAAACAAATCAAAACCATTATAAAGAAAACATAATTATTATTTTCGAAAATGTATTTAACTCTATTTTCATTTTAAATGGAAATAGAAAATTTACACAATTATTACATATTAATATCATTCATTACGTTTTCTGGAATTGCGCCACCTGATATGATGTTTTACAGCTTAAAATAACCTTGCCTACAATAAGAAGGTCAAACACTATTCAAATAATAATGAGCGAAAAAAAGTATTTTTTAAAATGTATTTTTAAGAAAAAATTATTGTAATGTGTTAATCCATATTACTTAAGGTAATTTTTCAAGAATTTGTTTCTAATAATGACATCTTTTTTTGTTCATTACAATATCACAGCGTAACATAACTTTATCTATTTGTTTATTAATTTAGTGTTTATTTAACAGGGACAATACAGAACCGCTGTACTGAGCAACAGATGCTCTATATATGTGACCCTGGATCACAAAACCAGTCTTAAGTAGCACGGGTATATTTGTGGGAATAGCCAACTATACATTGTATGGGTCAAGGTTATCAATTTTTCTTTTATGCCAAAAATCATTAGGATATTAAGTAAAGATCATGTTCCATGAAGATATTTTGTAAATTTCCTACCATAAATGTATAAAATTATTTTTGTGAGTGAATGCAGCTTAATCGCGTACATAAATGGACAACTTTAAAGGTGATTTTCTCAATGTTTCGATTTTTTTGCACCCTCAGATTCCAGATTTTCAAATAGTTGTATCTCGGCCAAATATTGTCCTATCCTAACAAACCAATTATGGAAAGCTTATTTATTCAGCTTTCATGTGATGTATAACTCTCAATAATAAAAATAAAAAAAGACCCATATGACTGGTTTTATCATCCAGGGTCACATATGTGCTTCTGTAATTTGCAGCACTTGTCCCTGGTTAGGCTTTAACTAAGAACCTAAGACGAATGACAAAAATATAAAAAATGATTTATATTTAGAAATGAATTGCATGTTTGTTAATAATATATATTTTAATAAATGTAATACAGATAAATAATGAGCATCATGTCACCTTTCATGCCTCAAGCACAGCCAATCACAAACCACAGCCGCTTCTCACCAATCATCTTCCAGTCATATTAAAGGTCGAGAAATCAGAGGGAAGGAATAAGAGAGTCCGAGCTGTTTATGAAAGCCCAGAGGAACACAGCACACCACAATTCATCAGAAGGTGCAAAGTAATTTGTTCAGTAATCCAGCAGTCCATCACCACAGCCGAGCAGCTATTACAGCTTAGAATGACCACGGTGTACCAGAGGCACCTTAAGGGAATGGAACAGGTGTTAATGGGAACTCGTCAAATCAATATTTCTCTCTTTTACCTCTTATCCACCAAAACGGTGCTGGTTTGTGAACCTCAGTCAGATCCAGCTTACTGACTTGAGAGCCGTTAAATGACGTAACCGTCTACCTTACTAAAAAACTTGAATACAACTATAAACATGCCACACAATGATCTTACCATTTTTAAGAAGCTATTATGATTTGATTATTTTTGTTCAGCATCACAAGTTTGAGATAATGATCAGAAGATATAATTAACAAAATTCATAGCAATAGTTACACATGATGCATTCACACATGATTATATTTAAATAAAATAACTTTAGTTTCACGAGTTCCTTTTCCCGTATAATCTTTAAGCTAATAAGGTTAAGCGTATTTGGCTTACTGTCCGCAGTGGAGGGGCTCGAGTAAGCAGCTTCAGCTCGAGCTTAGAAATACCCCCCAGTGGGACTAATGCTTGAATGATGAGTATGGTAGAAAGATGCCTAAATTATGTTGGTGTAATTGGGGAGGTGGAGGGATGCCAAAACAGCTGATGCCAGAGCAAGGTGAGCGGCTGCTTATGTGTTCTGGCAGTTAATTGAAAGATTAGATGGGTTCACTCCTCCTGAAATTACGTTGTGAAGTTCACCAAATGGTGGTTCCATGTTAGCGGTTCCTTCACCTGTAGATTTTAGGACACAATGCAGTCAATATTTTAATTTCTGAAACACATTTTCTGTGATGGAAACATGCATGATAGCACCTTGTCGGTGGAAAAAGCCATTTATTTCCCTCTTTGCGTCTCTTCCGTTCACGGTAACCCCCTTACACCTGTGGGGACAGGCTAATAAGTGATTTTCTCACACATTTGCTCGTGTGCGGAGGAGAAAACGTCTCAGGTTACGACTGTAACCTATGTTCCCTGAGAACAGGGAACGAGACAATACGTCAACGACGCTATGGGGAACGCCTCAGGCGTGACAGGTGTCTGAAATCACTATCAAATCACGTCAATCATATTGACCGGCGACAGCCCGTGAATCATTAGCGTGAATGATTAACGTGCGACCTGGAAGTATAAAGGGGCGCCTTGCAAACATGACAAATCACCTTATCGTCTGAAGGGACTGTACGGTAGGCAAGCCCCGCGGCATGGCAGGGAGACGTATTGTCTCGTTCCCTGTTCTCAGGGAACATAGGTTACAGTCGTAACCTGAGACGTTCCCTTTCGAAGGGAACTCAACAATACGTCAACGACGCTATGGGGAACGATATACCAACGCCGCCATGCTAAGGGGAGTGCATGCCAAGTGGCAGTGACAACTGTCAGAACCAGCAACTTCAAATGAAACGCTAGAACCACTCAACCTCAGGTCACACTGGGCTGTCAGTGACAGCATTCCCTACGGTCATAGCCCAAGCTACAGCCTCACAGAAAAACCTTCATAAACATGGTTAAATGAAAGGTCTACCTGGGCCGGCTCCGGGCCTGGAACCTCAGCTTCCAATTAGAAGGGGTCCCTTCTAGGGAATGTGGCCAGGGAACCCAAGGGAACCCCAGCCAGTCACTATTCAGGGGAACGTACTCTGCCCCGAAATGCCACCAGGACGGCCTGACCTGGCGCCAGTACATAGACACTTAGTCTGGCCAAATCCTGTCTGTCTGAAGACAGAGCCTCTGGACAAATGCCTTAAGTAAGGCATCCAACCCGAGGGACTGCGAAGCTGGCAGTGAACCACTCGGCCCGGATCTCAGAGACGGGATATCCCGGAGAGTATGACTCAGCATAGTGCTTTCCGACCCTTGCCAGCGAGGGGAGTTTCTCTACTCGATCCACGGATCAACCCAGTGTCTGTGTTTCAAAACACTGAGGAGGCCTGTGAAGGCCTAAGGGCTGATCTAACTGGGAGGCCTCACGAGAGGCCTACGACCGTCTGACCAGACTCAGGCAGCCGCATGCTCAAAGAGACCGTCATGAGGGGAGCACAAGGTCTGCCTGATAGGCAAACCAGGCTGTAGGCAGAAAAGGTTCCGGGAGGGCAACTTTAGCAGAGAATGAACACTTTAGCGAGCCAGGGCGCAAGCTCGCCTTCAGCAGCTGCCTATTAAGGCTAGCTGAAACTGATAGCAAGAGACCACTAGCTTCATAAACCCAGCACCACTAGGGAGCGTTACAGGGAGGCCCGGAGAGGCCTACTACCTGATCCTTTAGGGAGGCCAAGAGAGGCCTGCTACCTTACAACCACAGTATGTGGGGAGCTCACCTTCAGGGAGGCCTGGTGAGGCCTACCACCTGGTCACCACTATCTGTGGGAACTCACTGGTAGCTTTGAGCCCTGAGTCCGGGTGAAAGTATAAGGTGGCCTGCTAAGGCCAGCCAGCTGGGGACTCGCCTATCAGGGAGGCCTGGTCGGGCCTACTAGCTAATAGCAAGTCATATTCTGCCATAAAGTACACTGTTGGAAACCATACTACACAGCATAATTCACTAATGGGCTTCCAGTAGCGCTATAAGGTATGTCCCACAATGTTGGGACTCACCTCCGAGGAGGCCTGTTTAAGGCCTACTACCCATCAGTGAGTCAACTGCCCGAACCACCAAGGCCAGCCACGTAAAGTGAGCTGGCCTACAGTGCCCTCTGGGGGGCTGTCCAATCAAGGAGGCCTGCTGAGGCCTACTACCTAATGGCCGCCTACAGCATCCTGGTGCCTAATCACATTGCCCATGGCAGTGTACTCCGCAAGAAAGCTAGCACCCTTAAAACAAGGGGAGTACAACATACGCCACTCTGCCTCAACGGAGGCCCCAGGGGCCTACCATCTATGCATGGGCGTCAGCTCAGGGCAATGCTCTGGCTTCAGGGGAGCGTACTTCGACCAAAGAAGAAGTGAAGCTTACTTCATACTCGACCCGAGCCATAGTGGTGCGAGGTGGGATAAAACAGAACTGGGAGTGAAGTGCTCAGACCTACCCTGTATCACAGGGGAATACTCACACCTCACCCTGAGGTTATCAGGGTGCGGGCCTGCCAGCGGCTCTAGGGGTGACAGAAATGTATCTGTGCCCAACCTAGGGGAGTGGGGCTTGAATGAAAGCCAACCACCTACAACCTAGCGCTCGAGCAGTAGCTCAGCGAGGTGAGTGAAGCCTAAACTGGCGGCCTAAATCCATAGGCCAGTTCTGCATGGCAGGGTCGGGCAGGAAACCCAGTCTTCTTCGTGAAGCGAAAGACGGCCTAACCCTGCTCAATAAAGACATATATACCACGGAGGCCTGTTTGAGGCCTACCATGTCCTTACAAACCATCCTCAGCACCACGCTGCATTACTCTAGTCACCCCAGAATGCAGAGAAGGGGGCGGGCCTTGGCCTAACGACTCCCACGGGAGGAGGCTGTTTATACAGGGATGCTAGAAACCAACATTCACACAGTGAAGGGTCAGAGGAAGACATGCTAAAACTTTTAGCAGAGCGCCTCTAATATCCCTGGCACAGCCTAGGCCAGCTACAGAGGCGGCCCTGGTGAGGGCCAGCCTGCAAGCATAGATCAATCTGAGGGCTCGGAGGAGCCACAGCCTTACTAAAGAATATAGTCTGTATTATTCCATACAAAGGGCTGCAGAATCGCTCAGCCTAATGAAACCCAAACAGAGCTCAAGGGGCGAAATACTCAGGAAGAAGTCAACGGACCCGTGGGCCGGACATAAGATCTATCTGAAGCTCTAGCGTCAGTCAACACTCTAAGTAAAAAATTCTAAGAGAGAGACCAACTACTCTACCCTGAGGTGGCTAACAGCCCGAAGGCTAACATAGTTATCGTTCTGGCCACCTAACGGGGAACTTCAGGGCCCTAATGATCCAGGAAACTTCTCTTACCTTATTACCTTGACATGACCCCATAGCTCTATACAGGGAACGAGGTCTGTAGAGAGATACATCTCGGAATTTTAATTCACAAAAAATTACTCTTAAAAGACCAGTCAGCTCACCTGCGGCGTGCGGAGTGAAGACTCGCCAGATAGTTCTTTATGACCCTGGGGTCCACCACTTTACATGCCTGAAAGAGGCGTTTCTACTAGCCAAGCCTAGGCGGGCCATTGGAACATCGTTCTTATCATAGGCCCAGCCCCAGGCCTGATGTAATGAATGTCTGGGGAGTCAGAAGAGAGGAGAGGGCTGGATTTCTTTTTAATGAAGCCCTCCGGGGAGATTATCCATCAGCGACACTGTGTGCGCTTGTGCTGGATAACCTCCCTCAGATCCCTCTTCTTGCGGGAGTCACGCCTCTTCTGCGCCCTGTTCCTCCACGGAGGGGGCGCACGAGAGGCGACACTGGCTCTCTGGCCCTGTCTACGGTCCTCGGACCGTGAAGGGCCAGGCCCTCCCGCCTGCCTGGGTGTGGAACCGGATCTCAGCGGTATGCAGGATCCTGCAGCAGGTCGGCCTGATATGCCTGCAGCACCGCCATAGTGTGCAGGGAAGCACCAGCCTGAACCGCTGTCGTGTATGCTCTGCCATTCAAACGTGCTGTTGACTTTAGCGGTTTGGATGGCAGGGTTGGAGCTCTCAGTGTCGACGCCTGCCCAGACACGAGATAGTTCGCAAACGACTCGTCAAATGGGCGGCATCGACACATACCCATGCTCTGCGACCCCCTCAACATCAGCGAAATTAACCCGCTGATGTCGGTGAATACTGGCAGAGTATGGGCTCTTCCATGCCCTCTCGATCTCCGTGTGAAGATCAGGAAGGAATGGAAGGCTCACCTGAGCTGGTGTGTATGGCAGGGGAGAAACCGATCGCCAAGCCTACCGCGAGCGGTCTCTCCTCTAGCGCGTCGCCATGGCAGCTACAGCCTGTTGGCGGCGCGCTCCACAACATCCACCAGGTCTGCATACACGGGGCAGGGTGGCTGAGAGGGTTCAGGATCTACCTGATTATAAACCTCCTCAGCCATCTCCTGCTCGTCCTGAAGAGCAGCAACTGCAGGAAACCATTGGTGCCTGCAGTTCGCCCTCGTCAGCCGTCGAATCATTTGAGAGGTTTACAGGACTCTCAAGATGATCGATGAGCTCTATCTGGAAGCCCATGATGCAAGTCGCCGCTCTGCCTCGGCACGAGCGGGACCACGCGGACCAGACGTTGAACCCCCTTCACTCGAGAAGAGGGCCAGACGAGAGCGGAGCGTTTTAAGAGAAAAACGCTCACAGTTCACACAGAGGATTCCCTCGAGAACACCTCATGCGCACTCTTCTCCCAGGCAGGAAA
This sequence comes from Siphateles boraxobius, assembly GCF_051911475.1. Classification (NCBI taxonomy): domain Eukaryota; kingdom Metazoa; phylum Chordata; class Actinopteri; order Cypriniformes; family Leuciscidae; genus Siphateles; species Siphateles boraxobius. Next base: position 11,624,357 of record NW_027509208.1, read on the forward strand.
AAACACACTCGTGTGCTGTACATTTCATTTTCTTACCGTTTCATTGAGTAGCGTTTTCAAACAGACAGTCCCTGAAGACGATGAGATGGTTTGTCATGTTTGCAAGGCGCCCCTTTATACTTCCAGGTCGCACGTTAATCATTCACGCTAATGATTCACGGGCTGTCGCCGGTCAATATGATTGACGTGATTTGATAGTGATTTCAGACACCTGTCACGCCTGAGGCGTTCCCCATAGCGTCGTTGATGTATTGTTGAGTTCCCTTCGAAAGGGAACTGATGTAGCCCGATCTCATGAAAGTGCGAATTTTATTTCTCGTGCCATTTATACGCCAAACATAGTTTTTGCGTGCATATGATACGCAGTTTTCGCGTGCATATGATACACACTTTATGGAGTGTAATACGCACGCACTCCCCACCCCTAATCCTAACCGAGGGGTTTTCAGTGCTTAGCATATGCATGCAAAAAATATTTTTGCCGTATAAATGGCACGAGAAATAACATTTGTAGTATAGATACGCACTTTCATGAGATTGTGTTGCGTAATCAGGGCAGGGAACTCTTCCAGTCCCCCTTCCAGCATCACAGAGCTGACATCCCTCAGCTGACATCAAAAGCTTCAGGCTCACATGTATGCTGA